>NC_136853.1:15114994-15253740 GCF_951799975.1 Gobius niger
CTCTCCTGAACACGAGTGAAGGGACGGGTATCTCTCGATTCGCCGTCTCTGTCTCTCACCCGATGCCGACACGCCGCTCATCGGATCGGGGCAAAGGTCATGTCCCAGTGCACAATAGTGTCTCACTTCACCGTTATTGTGATCTCTATTTATTATGTCTTGATTAAAGGGACAATGTACAGAGACAATGAGCTCATAGAGACAGAGGTGTACTGTTACAGAGATATAAATGACAATATACAGCAGGGGTAGGCAACGTCAGGCCCGGGGGCCAAATCTGGCCCTCCAGCACAGAACCTCTGGCCCCCAATATGATTTTGAGAAATACTATTATGCAAATAAGGGATGAAATACCTCTAGTAGTGTATTTAGTTCCTGGCAGAACATCCCACTTGGTCATATATAATGTAGAACAGTGATTCTCAACTGGTGGATCGTGACTCAAAAGTGGGTCGCGCACCTATAGGGAACTTTTTTTTCAATATTTTCCATCTGAAACTACACGGAAACACACTGGAGTCTGTTAAAATAAATATTATTGGGTTGTTTTTTTTTATCATAATTTCAGTCTTAAAAGGAAATTTACAGCTTGTTAAATAAAAACACGAGTGGTAAATACAATAATGTATATGATATATGACAAATTATAGTTTGATTTGGGCTGCATCTTGTTATTAAGGTAATGGTGAGGTTCGGCCCTTGGTGTTTTAGCAATGATGAAAATCGTCCCTCCGTGACGCAAACTTGCCTACCCCTGATATACAGTATGACACTGCAGTATTCACACAGTCAAACACACAGTACTTCACCCAACAAATGAAGGCAACTTTGTGTATAGTTTTGTGTTCGCTTATTAAAGCAGTACTAAGGCCACTAAGCGCACTACAGGTGTCATAGCATGTTACATTTTTTTTACTCATTAATTGTCTGTGAGAGTAAATACTGCGCTGACAGAAAACACAATCAGAGGGATATTGTACATCCAATTACACAATGGAGATCATTTTTTTCACTCAAACTTGGCTGTAAATACTGTTTAAGTGGCGCTAGCCTGTTAGCTTCTTCTTTGTGATTCCATTAGTGTGTATTGGTGACTCCGACCCGGTGGCAGGGAAGCTGCAAGGGTGGTTTTCTGGCCAGAGACACCAGGGGGAGATGAAAGACCCTCCAATCATTCCATCAGACTTGTATTACCTCCAGAGGGACTACGGAAAGGATTTATTAAGGTAAACAAGTTACTTAGTACTGCTTTAACAAAACTTCAGTCCACATGGCTAACATGCATAAACTCCAAAAATCCTTACTGCGCCGTTAATGAACTAAACTTTGACCTCTCCCCTCCTTCTCTCAAGGTGCAGAGCTGATCTGGTCATGTTGCACAGTGCTTTAGGCTAATCGAGGCTCATATCTGAGAGCTGCAGGGGCGGAGCTGAGAGGGGAATCAAGGGACTAAACCCCTAGCCTGGCGAGACCAGAATGATGCCCCTCTGTATTTTTTTTACCCAACAGATTTCCATGCAACTACACTTAAGATAATACGCTGATTACTCGACTGCCACTGTTTGCTCATGGCGCCTGGTATTTCCCACTCATTTTCCTACTGCGGTAATAACCAGACAGAACAAATGCTTAGCTTCTGAGTTCCAATGAGACAGGGCATTATGACTGTAGTGAAAGGCAAGCAAGTCAGCAAGTCTGTTTTGAGTTTTATAAATGTGAGTCTATAGTTTGAAGCCTGTCAGCAGGGCCAAAATGATATTCACAGCCTGCAGCCATCCATCTTAGATAACCAGATTGACTGTGAGATCAATCCATTGGGAGATGTCAGTCCAGCTTTTTAGTTTGCCAACGCAGAAACAATTCAGTTTTGTTTTTTTAACTTTGCATGCACTAATACCATAGCAAAACAAGACCATGCCTTTGATTTGTACATTTTAAGCAGAGGAGAGTATATTGGCATTTAAAAAAAAAAAAATAAGGATTTCTGGCCCATAGGCTAACAGGACAGCTCAGAGTGAAATGGGTGAAGAATTGCCCCTCGAGGCAGATAAACGTTGGGAATGAGAGCCATAAAACCTTAATTTGGTTCTGTGATTATTTTTGTGGCCTACAGCGATAACAAACCCCTAAAGCGGAAATATCAAGCTTTATTTTGTGTAAACTGGAGACATTTTTGTTGAAATAAAGTCCGCGTAGGGTATGTACTTGTCATTCTCTCAGATGTGTGATATGAACTGTTGAGCTTGATCTGGCCGGACTCTGACGGAGCTGAAAATACAGTTCATCCATATTTTTAAACAGTGTGTGGGTGGTTGTCGGAGGGGATGGTACAGATTGGCAGCCTTGCTTCTCTTGGTCTGCCCCAGGGCAGCTGTGGCTGCAATAGTAGCTTACCACCACCAAATATGGAGTGAATAAATAATGCCATGTAAAGTGTCTGAGTGTCCAGAAAAGTGCGATATAAAAACAATGCATTATTATTAATAATCACAATGCAGCCATAATGAAAAGTAAACATTACTTTTCAGAATGATTACAAAATATATATTTTTTAAAGTTTCCCATCCCTACCTTAGTGGTCCCATAAAGGAGCATGGCCATGCAATAAAGAGCATCATTAAATTTGCATGAAAGCCTTTTATTCCTTATAAAAGCTGAACAAAGGCGAAAAAACAGTGGCCTCTTTAGTCCAACAAAGCTCTATATGTGACTTTCCTCCACAGTGCTGCTCACTTTTGAATGCAACGTGTATTTATGGAGAAGGGGACAAAATGGCAGTCTATCCCAGATTAAGGTTGTGGGGGTGTGCGTTGGAGTTTGTCTGAGAGATTCGTCTGACTGCTCCGGCTCGATAAGGCTGGAAAACAAAGTGCTCTTGGGACCAGCCGAGAGTGTCAGCACACAGGGTCATTACACAGCAGCGTCGATGGGATGGAGCAGAGGACCACGAGGGAGGAGCAGACAAGAGCCTGTCTCTGGAGCTGCTCAGCTGGAGCAGGCATACTATACATCAATACATGTGGACCTATGTGGATCAGGTGGGTCCTTTGGTTTATAATAAAAACATTTATTTAACATTAAAGGGACTGTACAGAGTTTAAAAAAATAGTATTTTCCTCCCCCTACATGATCCAGCCATGTCCTAATGTGTAGAATGAGCCTAGACTTATTCACCACAGCTGCCTCTGAAATCCTGCACTGTCACTCACTGTCCGAAGTGCACAAGCTCAATATAGAACCTGCAGTTACGCATAAGACCTGAGGTGGCAGTAGTGAGCATATAAATGACCAACTTTCATCTAGTCCCTTTAGAATGAGCAGGATGAGCAGACTTGTTGAACACATTCCCATGAGAGAAACAATTTAAATTCTCAGCATTTACATTTGTCAAAACACAAACGATCTTCCACTGAGCATACCTGAGACCTGACTTCATGCAGACTAAACATCAGCACATGCTCCTAATGGATACTCGCCTCAGACAAACTCATGAGACACATACAGGAAATGTCTCTAAAAAAACATCTTATTTGACCCAGTGACCCAGAGAGCGGGTGCACAGAGAACATGCCCTTCAGCATGTTTAGCAAGGAACATGATCATTTGTCACTCTTTGGCTACATTTACGTTTCTGGAGTTCTCTGATTATTGAAGTAAAAAATAAACTGCGTATTTTGATATGCACTAACTGATATTCATATAATACGATTTTGCTCTTCACAAAGACAAAGATGTTATGATAAGACCGAACACATTTTTAATTAAATACAATGAAAAAAGCTATCCATGGAATAAATCCCATATTTGTTTGTAGAGAAAATTCAATGTGCCTCCGACAGTCGAGTGGTTTCAGCTGCACATAGAGTATTTCTACAGCCTTAGCATTGTGAGTTCAAGTCACAGCTTTAATTACATGCTCCTTCTCTTCACTCTTTCATGTTTAATTGAAATTAAGTGCAGTTTTTACTGAGATCACTACAATTACTATAGGAAAAAATAAACGGTTAACTGTGTTTCTAGACCTTGAGTTACAGCCTGTATCCACTAGGCTGTCAAGCTCAAGAAATCCATGGCACATGGAACAATTTGACTCTTACTCAAAAAATCAGGGAAGGGTGGAGATACTTCAGTTGCTTTAAAAATCCACATCTGCTCTGCATCATGTGGAACCGAGAGTTGTGGATGATCATATTTCTTAAATGAATATAAACGCATCAGATCTGATTATTGGGTTATCTGATAACTCCAGTTATTTGATGTTTTCTGACCATAGCCACTGACATACTATCATACCCTCCTAAAGCACAGCTGACCACACAAACTGGATAGTAAAAGCACTGGTTGCAGTTATTATAATCCCATGAATTGGTGGTGTTTCCTTAGCAAAGCTAAAAACTGATTTAAATTGGGGTCAACCCTATGTACCGATGTTCACCAGGTTGGATGTTGCATGCAAGATTATGCAGTTTACAAATGTGATGAAAAAAAAGTGGATTGTAGCAAAAATACATAGGCAGGGGGGTTCACTTACTTATTCAATGCTGTTGTGAATGTCTCAGGTTTTCTGCACAATATCTTGATAAACTTTTGAATTTATTTTTCTATTGATGATATCATGTTGTCCAGGACCTGAGCGAACAAAACAGCCCCACACAGTGAGGACTGGGTTTTGATGTTGATGTGCTGTTCCATTTTTCCTCCACACATGACGCTGTGTGTTCCTCCCAAACTATTCAACTTTGGTTTGCGAAAGAGCTCTTGGAAGCGCCACAGCACTACTGGAAAACAATTCTGTGGACTGATGGACCCAAAGAAATTCCAAAGCGTTTAAAATATATTTCCCTTCCACTGTAGTTTACCTATATCGTACTTTTTAAACCCCGCAGTTCGCAGTGTTTTCATCGCAGCTCACAAAACTTAACTTTCAGTTGTTCCTTCAGTAATGTGTATTCTAGCCTCGCATCTGTGGGAGCAGTCTATTTGTAATGGAAAGAAACCGGGCAAAAGTGTGCTCTGGCCAAACACTGCTGGGTTGAAACGCGTCCCGTGGAAAACTACTATACTGTCAGGCCCAGGTGTACCATAGGGTATTCCCAGTAGCCCTTGAGACTTTTTCTATAAACACAGTTACTTGTGTCCTTGAGACTCAGTATTTGTTTAGAAGCATGGACTTTTATAATAAGCTTACAGTTTAACTTCAAAGCTACTCTCAGCTACTCCATTTTCCGAGCTAACTCTGAAGCAGACAAGCACCGCACCTCCTTCACAGGACAACCCCCACCACACCCCACCCCCTCACCTGTCCCGTACAACACAAACACGTGCCGGGATCGCAAATGTTTGAAGCAGCAGAAACAGCGTCCATTTTGCGGCAAACCCAGTCAGAGTTTAGCATCATGACAGAAGTTTACAAATGATCGTGAAATGATAAACATCAGACCGACGTGCTCTGATGCAGCTGAAATCCTCATGAAATGTCCATATAGTTTGTTTAATAATCCAATATCTACAGGGAGCTGTCAGGTCTTTTCCCTCCTTATGATTAAAAAGCAAAGCAGGCACCGGGACGCTGCGAAATGTTGAAGAGTTGCAGGGAAAAAAGCGCTGCATTGTAAACTTAGTTCTGAATGAAAGTATTATATTCTTAATGCCAGAGAGAGAGAGAGAGAGAGAGAGAGAGAGAGAGAGAGAGAGAGAGAATTCTTGACTGGTTGCCCTTGAACAACTAATGCCCTTGAAGAAGCACTCGGCTCTAAAAAGGTTGGTGACCCCTAGTCGAGACACTAGCCTGGCCTAATGGACCAATGTCAGATATAGGTTACACACCATTAGCACCGGGGCCATATGTGTCTGTTTACAACAAAGCTAACACACGGGTATGGCCTCATAACTCAAATGTTTGAACCTTTAAACAGTGTGTTTGGATAAAGCAGGCTACATATGGCAATCTAGGAGGAGGTGAAAGATCAACAAGAAAAAAACTCCCACCAGAGAAAATAATGCATACAAATAATGATATATAAATAATGTAGTTCCCTCTCAGCCCATGTCAGTACAGGACTTATTTCACTCTGGATAATGACAAACTCTTACCATTTTCAGCATCTTCACCAGGTCTTTTGAATTTGTTCTTGGGTTTATATTCACATTTCAGACACAGCACGTTCATCACCTTTAAGTGTCTTGAAATTGCACCCAAGGATGAACCAGACTTGTGCTTCCGAGGTCAAGATCTGGGCTTTCCCAAACTGTTTAAAAGTATAGTAATCTTAGTATATGTAAACTTCTGTCTTTGTAAAAGTAAAAGTAATACAAAATTGTGTATTCTGTGTATTCTGGCATTTAGTCTATGTATTTTCTGGCATTTGACAAATAGAAATATTTTTTAAAATTCTAAGTGACCTAAGACATGGTTTCAAGTCAGTCAAGGAAATGTGTCTTTTTACGAAGCGTATGCAAACATTTGGTTCCCGCTGTATTTCATGCCATTTTTGATACGTGGTCGTACCAATTAATCTAAGTGACCTTAAAAACACAGGAATAACAAAACATCAAGCACTTGCAGCTCGGCCAATGTCACCTGCTCATTCACACTAGCCTTCGAAACTGGCGACAGGCAATTGCTGAAAACAACTCTGCACCACTGCAGCGCCGGAGCTCATTTTCTCTCCCCAGCAATGAGGTACTTTGTGTAGGAAGGAAACAATGGCTGACACTGCGCTCGGTGGTCAAGGAATCCGCGCTTGTTTGCACAGATAAACAAAAGGCTCCGAAATTCTAACAGAAGCCTTGGCGAGATCAAGGTGGGTGAGACAGTAAAGAGGACAGCGCTGCACATTATGCTTTTCTCGCTTGTCATCCTAACGTAGGATGAGCAAATTTGAATCTAGTTTTGAAGCCCTTGAATTACAAAAACTCGACGGATGGATTGAACGCTAAAACGAGCGGAAAGTGCTCAAACAAAGTAAAAGAAGTTAATTTCGCTAATGAGCTAAAATGGAGGCGTGAAGGACATCCAAATGGCTATCAAAGTTATCTGCCTGTGTGTAGCCCGTTTGTAAGTGGCTTTAAAAGCTCCAGGGAAGACATCGTCCCGCTGTGCCGTCTCTGCGAGGGGAAGCAAAACAGTTGAACCGTGTACTTTCAGCCACTCTAGCGACGCCGGCCGGCTGTAAAAGACACGCTGCAAAAGGGGAGAGGGATGAGGGGAGAACACAGCAATATGTCTATAGTCTTTTTTTTCTTAATGAATACAATGAAAAGCATTGTCTTTCCTGGACTGGGGGATGTTTTGCTCCAATACATTATCAACAACAACCAACCTTATACTCATTTTAGGATATTTATCTTTTACTAACTTGCGTCAGACATTATGTTTTCAAAGGTCACCATGTCATGTTGTAACTATACAAAAGAAGTCACACCTGAAGGAGAAGGAGGCAGCAGAGGTGTTGGCAGAGCCGGTGCTGGCCCTTCTGAGGCCCTAAGCAATAATCCACACGGGGGCCCTACAGTACAGCATGCCATGGTTATTCGACGAAGAGCAAACCCATTTACGGTCAAAAACGGTTCCACTGTGCAGTAGTTCAGGGCAGAAGGGGAACATAATGACCTCACTTCAGGCCCCGTCCCTCTGTGTGAGAACCACTAACCATTAAGCCACTGGCAGACTGGGATTTAGGACGACTACAAGTCTATTTCCCAACTTTTTAAAATGGTAAATGGTCACATTCTCTCACCTCTGGTCCCTGACCCACAGTTTGGAAACCGCTGATTTAAAACTAACTGAAACCTGCACCTGGCCGTTATTTCTATCTGACCACTGAGAATTAGCCCAATTCGTTATAGACTGTGCACATTCAGAGAACCAGAGTTACTGTAAGTAACTGTGTGCATGAGAACCGTGCGGATTCACCTCATCTTTGAGACAAATAGGCCCGTAACAACGCGTTGATTAATCTGCGTAACATCACCATAGTTTGACTGAGATGCGGGGCCCTTGTGGCTGCTGGGAACCTAGGCACCTTGCATAGTTTGCCTATAGGAAAAACCGGCTCTGGGTGTTGGGGATAAATAAGGAGAGAGTGTGTGCTGGCCTGGTCTTTTTTTTAAAGTTAAGCAAATCACTCCTGTTACGGGGCATTTGGGTTTTGTTGAGTCCTGCCCGGGTTTGCAGCATGACGCGTTGTGAAATTTGGCTGAGTGGAGTGCAAAGTGTGGTCCCCGTAGATCTGCCCGCCCTTCTGCTCAAAGCAACAGAACATTGGGCCTCGTTCATGCAACATTCTCACGCACACATTTGTTCTAAAAGTGTTTGTTTACCAGAGCCTCACAGGTCACCTCTGGACTCCTCTTCCACTCCTCTGCGGCGACATCGTGAGGGGCATTTCGACAGGACTAGACCGGACTGGTCTGAGGGTGTTTTCGACAGCCAAAAGTGAACCGCTCCCAGACCACTTCGACCATGGGGTTTGCAAACTAGACCGGTTTGAGGGGAAAGAGATAGATATATAGATTTTTATATACAATTATTAATATGTATAGTTTTGATGCGACGGTGGCGCAGTTGGTAGAGCAGGTCGTCTTGTGATCAAAAGGTCGTGTTTGAATCCCAGCTCCTGCTTGCCTCCAGTGTCTGCGTACATTGGTGTATGAATGAGAGAATGAATGGATGACTGGTTCCTTACTGTAAAGCACTTTGGGCCTGATGAAGGTTGAAAAGCACTGTATAAGTTCAGTCCATTTACCATTTATATATTCCCATGGTTAAAGGATCCATATCATGCTATTTTAGCCATTCCAAAGTTAAGTATAGGCATTTATATGAATGATTGTACCTCTACCGCTACTGAGCACTCATTTTTGTGATAAATATAAGTGTTTTCTGGAGGTATTTTTCAAACCCGGAAGACACAACGCTTTGATTTAGTTAACTCCGCCCCCTCTCTCCGCACATACTTTACCGTAATATAAATAAACAGCAATAAGTGAACTTACTTCACAATGCAGTTATAAGGAGTTGACATCTGCAACACAGCTTCATAAATGGCTAACACACATGCTAATATGCTAACCCGCGTTTGGATTGACTCACCGCTCTGGTCCATCGCTGTTTACATTGTGGGACTCGCGTTGGTTATAAAAGTTAACCCACTTTGATTCAGGCGAAGGTTCACCAAACATCCATCAGTGACAGTCACAGAAAAACAACCAGAATAAGTTGAAACGAGCTCCATCTTCACAGTTGCAGCGCAAACATGACTGATCTGTTCAGACGCTCAGGGGATGTGTTTGTTTTGGCCTCAGCTGACCTGGAAGCACCTCGGGCACATCCTTTTTTCTCTTTGCATCTCTCTTACGACAGAAATAATGAAAAGGGTGGTTTACAAATTAAAATCAGGCCGTAAGCATAGAATTAAGACATTGCATTACAGACGTTGAGCACTTCTTTCCGCTGTTACGACACAACTGAGCAGGTCAGTCGTTCACCAGGAGAGGGGGGGAGCAGCTGCTCAGAGAGCAGGATTCAGGAGGATTACTGAGAGCTGCGTGAATGAAGCCACAAACCACTCTGGGGGTGTTTTTGATAAGGAAATAGCATAACAACATGGCTAAAAGCTCTAAAAAGTTGATTTTGCATGATATAGGACCTTTAAAACATAGTTAATGATCCAGGGAGAGTCGCAAATGCAAAATTCCACTGGCTAAAGTGAAAGTTAACATACTCGCACATGGCACAGCTGATTTTTAGTTTCGCTTCTGTATGGATCGAGCCTAGAGGCCGATCAGAGATAGGCAGGCTATATTAAAGTTTATTTTTTGATGTTTTGATGCTAAAGCTCAGTGATATCAGGCTGTGGTTGTTGAAACATGAATATAAATGTTCTTGGCCCCTCCCATAACGACCCAGACCACTACCTAAAGACACTTGAAACACAAACTTGCGCGGGCTGCCCCTACCCAAATGAACCGGTCTCAAGTGAACTGAACTGGTCTGGTCCTGTAGAAATCCCCCTATAGACCTGGTGGATGTCAGAGACCTTTGTACTGTTTGAAGATGCCCCACAGATACTCAATAGGGTTTGGATGAAGGGAGAAGCTTGGCCAGTCCATCACTTTTATTCTTCAAACAGATGCCAACAATTACCTGCGAAATTAAGAAATGAAAGAAGGCCAAATATTTACTTGGAGAGTCTGCTGTAAATGCATAGGTCTCTGCACAAGCATCTCGCAGCAGTAATGTTTGATCAGACTTCCCTTTATCTCTCCCTTTAAGAGCACCAAAGGCAAATTCTCAGCTGTAAACATCAGCATCCTTTGGACTGTAATTTCCAGTGCTGTGAAGCAACTCAAAAACCTCGTCAATAATTTCCTCTACTTTGAATTCTTCAGATTTCCGACAAGAATGGAGTTTTGATTGGACGAAAGAAACCACTGCTGCGAAGTGTCTCCTGTCCAGAACAATAGACGGGGAGCGCCTTTCCCTCAGACTGAAATTAAACCACAAAAGGTCAAACAACAGCAGAGGCAAATGAATCATTCGGGCCGTTACCTGCTCGCTGTCAATAAAATGTGAATGAAAACAGAGGCTACCGAAACCCGTCTGCATCCTGTCTGTGTGCTGTGCTTGAACAAGCTCCTTTTAGAAGGCAGGACCTGGGCCAAGTCCATTCAAATGTAAATTTGTAGCAAGAAAGAAAGAAAGAAAAAAATGCTGCTGGCCGATGAGGACCTTTTGTAAAAGTCAGTTCACTAAGTTGCATTTTCATTATGTTCACTGTGACCAAGAGCAGAGTAGTCCTGTTTCCCATAGCGGTATTTATCAACGTATGGGGACCTGGGGGCATGCAAGCACTTGGTAAGGGGGACTTAAAAAAACACATTGAACTAAAAAGTATTTGTATTCAACGTGTGACTTTGATAATATTTCCAAAACTACCAACATTAGCCTTTTACAAACAGTGGTTTATCTGCGGTTAATGTAATTGTCAAGTCAGCATAATTGTCAAGTCAGCATCATTTTCAAGTCTTTAACTGGTAGAGGATCATTTGAATGTTATTGAAAAAAACACATTTTTTCAAAAATAAATAAATAAATATTGTAAAAAAACTCAAAATCTGCTGTTCCAAATTATTATGCAACTCAGGGTTTCAATACATTTTAGGAGGTCATATTTACTGAAATCAAAAGCTATTTCAATCAAAAACATCTCAACAGGTCAAGTTACATTTTAACATAGGGGCTCTTCTTTGATAGCGGCTTCAAAAATTTTGAATCCATTAAACTTGTGAGTTTTTATAGAGTTTCTGCTTGGATTTCTTTGCAGGATGTTAGAATAGCCTCCCAGAGCTGCTGTTTGGCTGAAAACTGCCTCCCACCCTCATAGAAGTTTTTCTTGTTGAGGCTCCAAAGGTTCTCAGTAGGGTTGAGGTCAGGGGAGGAGGGGGTCCACGTCATGAGTTTCTCTCCTTTTATGCCCATAGCAGCCAGTGATGCAGAGGTTTTCTTTACAGCAGGACATGGTGTGTTGTCAGGCATGAAGAGGATTTTGTTCGGGAAAACACGGCTCTTCTTTTTGTATCATAGAAGAAAGTGGTCAGTCAGAAACTCCTAATAATACAATATATTTTCACACCTTCAGGGATCCTATAAAGGGGCCGACCAGCTCTCTCCCCATGATTCCAGGCGAAACATGACTCCGCCCCCTCCTTACTGATGTCACAGCCTTGTTGGGACATGGTGGCCATTCACCAACCATCCACTACTCCATCCATCTGACCATCCAGGGTCACACATCAGTGAACATGACTATTGAGTCTTCATGTATTCCTAAGCCACTGCAGCCGTTTTTTGTTTGTTTGTGAGCATTCAATTTGCATAATAATTTGGAACGATAATAAATTCTACATATATATACATATTTTCATTAGCATATAATCTAATGGTTTATTGTAGCATGTTTTGCTATTTTACCAGAGTGCCATTATTTGTTTGTACTTTGATGAGTTTTAATTCAGCCATTTGTTCTTTTTCTTTGTTTTTTAAGAATTATGTAGGCTAATGTTCCTATTTCTCATGGTGTGACCCGGGTGGGTGGTAACAAGCCCCTTTACCTGTCATAATGGGTGAGAACCACTGCTTTAAGGGGTAAGCATGAAGAAAAAAGACTACATAGCGTTTTATTATTATTTTTTTCTCCATGAAGTAAGAACATTTAGAGCACAAAGCAAGTATTCTCCATTCTAACAGAGTACACTCACAGAAATGATTCATGGCAGAGTTAATTTTTATGCATTTACATCTATTTGATTTTATTTAAAAACTCATATTCTTAAAATGTATGCATACAAAATAAATTGAATCTGCATAATTTAATAAATTCTCAAATGTATTAAATGTAATTAGTTAATACATACTGATATTATTTAAATAATCAAGCTTATAAAACAAACAAGATTCTTTCATTTAATATTTATGTGATTGATTTTCGTAGAAGTTATGTGAAGTGAAAAGGAGACACCGGAAACTGTGTCTTTCACTTCCGCTGAATGCTCGCGCTCAGGCACATGTGGGTTGCCCTTGCAGTTGTCCAAGTGAAGGTAAGTAATCCGAGATGTCCTGTGTCTAGTTACTCCTAATTATGTCCTAATCGTGCAGTTTGTCTCACATCAATAATATATCATGTATTTATTTATATCTGCGTAGTTCGTGATTCTTGTAACGTTGCGTGTACCGGCGCGCGCTAGCATCGTAGCTAACAAGTTAGCTATTTTTGGCTAGCTTGATAAGACAGCTTGATACTGAACCATATCCACGTACTAGGGCGTTAACGACTAGTGATTTTTAGAGGTCGACTTATTTATCGAGAAAAGTCGAGTCGACTTGTCGGGTGATGACGCCTCTTTTACTTCTAGTTAATTTAAGCACACGTCCAAATCCGTCATATATTAATGCATGCTCACAAGTAAGCAGGTTTTGCAGCTTGTTCTCTAAGTTTGTATATTATATAGTGGCTCATTTTCTAGGTTGAGTTGAGTTTTAGCTTATATTTTTGGCAATGCTCAGTGTTTACCTGCGCCTCCAGAAACATCGCAGATCCGCGCGTGTCCTCTCCCCTCCGTTTATCTCACTCTCCTCCAAGCCTCATCTGTCTCTTCTGTACTGTTACGATCATCCGCTTTATATCTGCATGGTCTGAAGTAAACGAGGTTTCGGTCCGGAGTGTTAGGTCGTAGTTGATTCCACGTGAATTAGTCCGTGAGGGAGAACAGCCCCGTGCGTACGATGGTGCGCGTGATGAGCCGCGGTTCTCTGCGGTGGAGAGACAGTACTGGCGCGCGTCATATCACGTAAATATGTCCAGAAGACACACGCGCTAAACTTTGAGGAGTGCTTAAGGTTATTTTATATATGGGGGGCATTTAATAGACGGACGTGTAACACTGTTTTGCCTTGACATTATTAAAACTAAGCTGAGAGTGAAACGTGATGGAAATGACAAAATGTCATATTCATTAAAAATCTCAATCTCTTGCTTTAGCTTCGACATTAAATGTACACACAATACAACAAGTGAAAATATTTTTAATTAATTGAGAGCATATTAAAAAGTAATATAAGCCGTTTGGAAATGACGTCTGGTATTTATTTTTTCTTGGATTTCTTGGATTTTCTTTTCTTGGAACTTTACCCAAAAGAACAAAATATAATAATTAAGCTATACTACACAGCTAACATTCGCAAGCTCAGTCACAAATATACATCGCGTTGCTTGTGTTTTCTAAACTATTTTTTTCGATACATAAGCCTCTTTTCCTGATGTTGTTTTAAATAACCAGAGTAATACTTGTCCACTCTGTGTCTCCACCTTAGATTAGCAAAGCTGTATGGCGGGACGAGTAACTTTCCGAGTCCTCTTTGGAGGTGAAGATGATGCAAGAAAGCTCACCATTGAATCTGGAATACCAAACACTGTGGAGGAATTCACTCTGCAAATAAAGACTTTTTTCCAGCTGACTGAGCCATTCAGACTTCAGTACAGAGACAAGGAAATGGATGATCAGTTCATGAACCTTTTTTCAACGTCAGAACTTGTAGATAAAGCTACTGTGAAAGTTGTGTTCATACCTTCTGAGACAACCAGCTCTTATCCACCAACAACTAATGCTAGCCCCACAATACCACGTAGTCTTTCCGATGCCAGCACCATAAACCTCAGCTTGTCATCACATGAAGCAAGTGATTCAGACTCCTGCCGCAGCAATGATACCGTCATCTTGTCACCGCCCGAGACCCGGTCCTGTTCTTGGCCCAAAGTCTTTGTATGTCCTCGCTTCTCATACTGTGCTGAGATGATGCTCCAAACCGGAAATAATGAGTTCAATGCAAACGGAACTTTGCTCTCTCCTACCCCCAAAACACGATCTGATATTCTTGAGGGTCTAGCTGAAGAAATCATGCGGTATACAGCGTATCCAAAAGATGAGCATTTTGAAGAAGTGGCCAAGGCTCTGATACAGTCCCACCCATGTCTATTGGAGAAAGGCACTCGCAGTGGCTACTGTGGTTGGAAGCACTACTTGAAAGTAAAGATGATGAACTTCAGATCAAAGCTCAGGTATGTGTTCTATTTAATGGGCTCTACTTTGTTCCCAACTGAACAACCAAGTCTGTTGCTTTAACACATTTGTGTCGGTGAAAGGTAGTGCAAGATATTAAATGTCAGACCAACACATTCATAAACTTAAACTAAATGTAAAAAATTTTTATTTTTTCTTCTCAGCCAAGCTGGACATCCTGAGGTTACAATCAACTCTCTGAAGAAAAAACGGAAAGGCCAGGAGAAGCCAGCGGCCAACATCAAGAAGCCCAGGAAGGCAGAAGTCAATTTCTGTCCAAACATCCCCAGTGGTGAAACAAGAGAGAGTATGGAGGCGGAAAGGGTGGCTCTGCTGACAGAGGTAAAAAAGAAGAAAAAGGATGAGGCTGAGATCAAGAAGAAGATGCAGCGTACCTTCTCGATCAGGAGGCAGGAGGTTCTCCAGGAGCCAGCGATTTCAGAGTTCCAAAACAGATGGCCAGCACTCTTTGATGTCAGTGAGGTAATTGTCAATCTGAAGTGTAGTAACTTGGTCTATCAATGGCCTTCTTTATGAACTGTCAAACACTGCATCCTGTCTGCGTTGTCTTTTACAGATCAACTTGGAATTCATGCGACTGACAACAGTACCTCTGACCTCCAAATTCCTTGGAGAACTGGACCATCAGACCAATGACCTGATTAAGGTTTTTAATGCCAAAGGTGGAGCTGCAGGAAGAAAGATCACCGCCATAATGGCCCAGATAGAAAATGTATGTTTTTTGTTGTCTAATCTGATAAGCATGTACGGTTGAGCTGTTAGTATGTCTCTTGACACTGACAAGCATGTTTTTGTTTTGTTTTCAGAATGAAGACATTAACGTGAGACGTGATTGTGTGCTTCAATGCCTGAGCATCTACCTCAATGAAGATCTGGACACACTGGTTAAAGAATACATGGTAAGTGTGTGCCTAATAACTTGTAGCGTTCATGAGAATGGGATGGACATGAGGGTGCACTGACATGACCACCAGTAGATCACGATTGAGTCCAATGGGTTGATTTAGAATGAGAAATTCCCACAACGCCAACGGTGGTAGTGTTGTCACTTTGTAGGAAGTAAATCCACTTAGTTCAGAGGAGCCAGAGGATAAAGTGGGCCGGGTCCTGGCATCTAAATGCCTCCACTATTCCAAGGATGACAGTTTTCGTCCAAACAACAAGGTGAGGACACTTCATAGTTCTTTTCAACCAGCAGTTTTTACTTCTACGTTTGTTCTGTGTTTGTTTGTGGGGGGTGTCAATAGGATGCATGTAGTGGACTGTCAGCTTACGAACTCCAGCGCCTTGAGAACATCAATGAGAAAGAGGCCTTCTTGTCGTCTTTGAAGATATGGCAAGTATGTGGACATGTTAATTGGAACTGCAGCCAATACAAGACTGATCAGTGTTGTTTACTATAAGAAAGAAAGACAGACGGGGTAAACTAATCTCTCGCTTGTCTTTTTTTATTTTTATTTTTTTTACTAAATTTAAAAGGCATGTTCAGCATCCCTTGTAGTTGATGAGCAATTGCCACTGTTGTCCATTGATAGAAATAACGGGATAATTGTTTTTCTCTGTCAAAAGGTAGCTGAGGATCTGAGGCAGTCAGTAAAGCCAAAGACGCATGTCAAGAGGTAAGCCCTAAAGCAGTGTATTTGAAAGCATCGATTATTTTTGCTGTTGGGGCAGTATCTATTTAGTATAGAAGGGGTCGTTTCTGACAAATGAGGGGTAAAGGGAGAGAGAATGTCCTTCTAACCCTCCTCGTACTCCTACTGTCCTTTTGTAGTTCAACAGCTCACTTTTTTAAAGGTGCTGAAAAGTTCAATCATTTCAACTTCTCAGTGCTGTCCAGCACCTCCCTTGTTGATAACATCACAAGACTCCTTTAACTCATTCACTGCCAGCCATTTTCAGAACAGCCATCCCCATATTGCCAGGCATTTTAGACGATTTTCACTGATTTTTCAAAAAACATTTTTCAAAATCAATCACGAGAGAGGTGAGTAGAGCAGCTGGAGGGTAGAAAAGAGGGGAAAGGGGTTGGTGAGGTTTTTTTTCAATCCATTTTCCTGTATCAAACGTTTATTAGGCTCTTACAGCTACTGGGTATGTATTTACATCACTGATCTCTGAATAAAATTAGTGGAGGATTCCTGGTTATGTATTTTTATACATCTGAGTTTTTAGTTGGCGTTTTGTAATTTTTTTTTGTAATTTTATGTTTTTTTGCAGGTCAAAGGCTTTATTGGTAAAAGAGCAGTTTCTGCACTCTGCCCGGAAATCCCTCCGTCTTAAAGAACAACAGAACCTTACCGTCAGTGAAGGATCAGCCCATAAACACGTGAGAACAAGACTACTACAAACAATTTACCTTTGGCGGTGGTAGAGGGTGTTTATTTCCCCTTCCCAGAATGTCAAATCCTGTCCAAAAAGTGTCTTCTTTGGATTGAACTGTGTGTACGTCTGCACAGTCGTTTAAAATTCTTCAAGGATCAACAAACTTACTTTTGTGTGCTCCAATTGTCTAACTAATATAACTTCACAGTAAAACTTTAAAGCAAAACTGTTCCTGTTAAGGTTATGATTTTGGTTCTCTAACCTAATTAATGAAGAACCAAGGTGCTAGCACATAAGTTAGGATTGTAAAGATAAGTTTTGACTAGCAGCTTGATCTTAACTTTGTTATTCAAGATACAAACGCCTAACATTAATTTTACCGTGTTCTAGTAGTTTTGAAGGTGACCACTGCCACCGTGTTCGTTAATTTTAGTCACTTTGCAGCAGAGCTCTAGGATATAAAACAGCCGACCATAATGCAGTTTATCCCGGTGTGAACTTGGAGTCCACAATCAACATCTCACAACAGCTGAACAACTGTTGTACATATTAGTTCCTTAGAAAAATAAATAATAACTTGGATTCACAATATTATGAATGGACTGTTTTATTGCTGCAGTTGTTCATCTGAATAAGCCACGTTGATATCAGCGCCCAGACGTTTATCTATTTGACATAGCAACAGTAGCTTGGGGCATGGCTTAGCCAAAGGTCAATTGTCAGATTTTTAATTGTGCACAATTTGAGAATAGGCTGTATATTATCATGTTAAAAACACAAAATGCATCCTTAATGACTTTTTATTTTTTTGCAGGCTTTTAGTAGGTGATAAAAGGGCTTAACTAGATCATTGTTACCATGAACTCGCATCCATCTCATTCTCATGAACGCATATACATACTGTGCCTTAAATCTCTTCAAATAGAACGTTTCTGAAATACCTTGATTACCTTTGTTACCATGGTTTCCGTACACCTGTGCCAGTTTCAAAACCAGGAAGGTGGGATGGTTTCATTCAATTTTCCTGCTAACAATGTGAACAACAGTAAAGAAAAGCAATTTCTGGGTTTCAGGTTATAAAATGTGATGTCACAGGACCCAGTGGGGTCAGTGCATACCACTTTCACAAGTGGTATCTAAAAAAGTAAATGTATGAATTACAATAATCATTATTATTAGTCCCTGGGTCCATGATGTCTATGTACTAGACAAAAAAAATCCTCAAAAATAAAATAATTTTGCCTCCGTTTAATATTATAGGCCTTCAGAACGCTGTGATGTCACCTACAACCCAGCATATAGATTTTATTCATGAGAACAATTTACAGAACCAAAACTTAATTCGTATCAAAGTGCCGTCCTTTTCTCTGAAGTCGAGTTAAGTTTTGGTGCTGTGTATTTCTTTTACTGTTGTTCACATTGTTAGCAGGACCTAACAATGTGGACCTTTACTGCTTGCTGCCTGGTCTTTGAAACTGGCACAGGTGTACTGAAACCATGTCAACAAAGGTAATCAAGGTATTTCAGAAATGAACTATTAGGCATGGGCTGCTTAAATTTTGGTGGTTATGGTAAGGGTCACACAGCCCATCATTCTGTTCTCTTTGTATTCCAGGACATTGAATCCAGAGAGGCTGAGGCAGACATTGGAGAGAAGACCATGGGCATCTACACAGTCCAAGCAGAAGATCATGGTCCTGATGTTCCAGGTGGACGCTTTGCTGATGTCGGTGTTGTGCTGGAAGGTGTGAAAGTTCTCCATAATCTACAGAGTGTCAGCCATGCTTGTGTGATGCTTTATGGACTGATCTACGCACTCAACTTGAGCTATCCAAAAAGCCTGAAGAGAACATTTGAGGTATACCAGAAAATCCTGATGGACCTTAACTCAAGCAAGCTTTCACCAAAAGTACAGGCACTGAAACTCAAATTGCTCCAGTGATTTGACAGGTATGGGCTGTGTAAGTGCATTATTGCCCGAGTTTTTTTTTTTAATCTTGTGTTTAAGGGCTTCAGGGAAATGCCTGTTTTGTTTTGTTTTCCTTTTGGTGTCCAAGCTTTTAAATTCAAATCCTGTCCAAAAAGTGCCTTCTTTTGGATTGAACTGTGTGTACGTCCGCACGTTGTTTAAAATTCTTCATGGATCAACAAATGTACTTTTGTGTGCTCCAATTCTCCAAAGTCTAGCTAATGTAACTTTACAGTTAGGTCATAAAGAAAAATGTTCCTGTTATGATTTTGGTTCTCTAACCTAATTAATGAAGAACCAAGGTGCTAAGTTAGGATTGTAAAGATATGTTTTGACTAGCAGCTTGATCTTAAAGGAATAGGCCACCGTTTTTACATACTGAGATTTGTTCTTACCTTGTTTTGACAAGTTCTTTAGAAACTGTCTTGATTTTCACCCGTGTCTTCAATCACGTAAACCCAGCACAGACGGCGTTAGCATTTAGCCTCTCCCTCTCTCCACTACAGCTCCAAACCAGGTTAAGATAGAAGCTACCAAGCTCTTCCACGTTAACCATAACCTACAGAGTGTCAGCCATGCTTGTGTGATGCTTTATGGACTGATCTACGCACTCAACTTGAGCTATCCAAAAAGCCTGAAGAGTACGTTTGAGGTATACCAGAAAATCCGCTAAAGCGTAATAATACCAGGAGTAGTTTGATATCCGCGCACTAATATCTTCACTTTACTACTGTGGATGCCGAACTACTACTACTAGTTTTGTGTAATTATACTTTATAGCGTAACACTTCACATAACCATATTTAAATAGGGAAAACGTGGAAGAGCTTGGTAGCTTCTATCTTGACCTGTTTTGGAGCTATAGAGGAGAGAGGGAGAGGCTAAATGCTAACACCGTCTGCGCTGTGTTTACGTGACTGAAGGCACGGGGGAAGATCAGACAGGTCCTAAACTCGTCAAAGCTCAGGTAAGAACATATCTCAGTATGTAAAAACGGTGGCCTATTCCTTTAACTTTGTTATTCAAGATACAAACGGCTAACATTAATATTACACACTGTTGTAGTTTTGAACAAGGTGCCACCGTGTTCGTTAATTTTAGCCACTTTGCGGCAGAGCTCTAGGATATAAAACGGATACATACGGAGCCTGATAGTGCAGTATTCACAGTTATGGAATTTTTGCACTGGCATGTTAATAAATATGTTGAATTAACAATGTGGTCTGATCTGATTCTTATGCATCATTAAGATCGTACTGAATGGAAAAAAATTACATAAATGTGATGCATTTTGATTAATTTGGTTTATTACATAAATAACATGTAATTCAAACAATATACTTTATGTATTTTAAATAATTACTCTCCTTATAATTAATTTAGAGTAATTATACTTTATTAATACAAAACACATAAACCTGAGGATTATGCATTTCAAATAAATAGGCATTATTACACTAATGAATATAAATCAAATAAGGTTTATTTGGTAGGTTTGTATTACAATTATCTAAAAAAAGTGAATGGGAATTTGTCATGTAAAAAAATTACATAAATCTTAAGAGTTAGGGTTAAATATTTCTGTGAGTGTACTTGCTGGAGTTGAGTGAACTTCTGCCACATTTGTCTGAACAGTTCTCTTTTCCTTTGGAATCCCCGGGTCTGCAAGTCTGTTGTCACGGCTCAGTGACAAGAGGCTTTTGTGACTAAAGTCAAATAGAAAACAGCAAGACACTTTGCAAGTATTTACATACGAAAATCCAAGTGATACAAAAAGCTGAGTAATGTAAATTTCCTCATGATCCTCAAGTGCATTTTTTCCCTGCATTGTAATCAGAAAACAGTACTAATCCGAGAGATGCATGGTTTACAATAGTACACAGCGTCTTTGCATTTGAGCTGAGACAATGGCTGGGTAATGGGCCTGCTGCTTTTGGGGCACAAAGCGGAGCTAAACTTTGGCAGCAGCAATGGTCCAGAAAATCAGTTAGGGGAGCAAGAACGCACTCCCCATCCATTACGGCCATAATAAAGTTTCTCCTGAGCTTTTCACATTCAAACACAATGACTGGAGTTGAAGCTGCAAGTCAGAAATTAACAACTGAACACTGGACGTCATCAAAGGCAAAAATCCTCCTTGTCTTTCCATAGGATCTGTAACTAAACCAATCTGCAGGAAGAGGTGGCCCCAAGTTCACCTCTTCGGCGGGGAACGTCCAGGAGCAGTACGCCCAGGATAAAGTGAGAAGTGTGGCTTTGGATTGGATGAGGGAGAATGCACACATACAATACACCAAAAAGCAGAAATAAATGGTCAATTGTGAAAAAACAAATAGCTATCTGTGGTCATATATGGGAGAAAATGAAGGTTGACCTAAAATGTTTAGCACAAAAAGCTAGCATATTAGCAACAGCTTTATCTGACTGGGCATTTGCTGAGAGAACTGAGCATTTCTTGTTTGGAAAGCGTCTTACCCTAGTGAATTACATAACATTTTATGATGAGTTGTAAAACGGTAGTACAGTGAGGTAGGGAGGTGAAATCAATATAAATGTCATACTTTTTTTCCCTAGAGTTTGCTGCTTATCAACAGAAAATCAGAGTCAGAGCTGCATTAAATGAAAAAGCTTGAACCCTCCACTTAAAGGAGACCTCGCTTTCGTTTTTCTATCATACTGAGATAAATAGTTATTAACCGTAAAACACACACACCAAATCAACTGTGACAATGTGCCCCGTGTGTGGGGCAAGTTGTCACAAGGCGTGGGGTTGATTGTCTTTATTGTTTTTAACGGAGTTTTTGATGTTGACTTGAAATTTGATAAACCTTTGTAACTGTTTTGCTTTTTGAGGGACAAAATGTGTTTTTAAACAGTCGCAATAGGTTCGATTCCCACCTGGACGGGGCCTTTCTGTGTGGAGTTTGCATGTTCTCCCCGTGTCTGTGCAGGTTTCCTCCGGGCACTCCGGTTTCCCCTACAACTAAAAACATGTACAATAGGCCGGGATGAATGATGTATGTGCGTGAATGTATGGTGGTGGTCAGAGGTGGCAGGCGTTAGTCTCCCCCAGGGGAAACTGAAGCAAGCATGGTGTTCAAATGTCTCATATAAAGCACTTTGTGACTATGTCTGTGAAAGGTGCTAAACAAATAAAGTTCTTCTTCTCCTTACTGAACTAACTGTTGACTTTTTTGCAAAATGCTCCATGAGGTGTAACATTTGCAATTTGAAACGGTGCAGTGTTGACATGTTGGTGCAAGTGAACATTGGCCATTTTACACAAATGAATCGACTAAACAGCAGATTTGAGCTGAGAATATTTTCCCTCGTTCCCCGTTTAAATGAACGGGCTTCGCGCTCTACCGGAAGTGTCGGGACAACGGAAGTGCCGAGACAAAGCAAAAAGTGGCAAAAGTGGGCGGGGGGAATACGGTGAATAAAAGCTAACGCTAAAATAAAGTAATCATGAATAAATATTAAACGCAAAAGAAATTAATTCCGCATGTGACAAATAACCCCTCAGTTTTTGTGACAAATAAACCCAGAGTCTCCACTTTACGAACAACGTAAGCTAGCTAAAAATGGCTTTAGCATGTTAGCTCTAAAATGGCTCAAATCAAAGCTAACATCTGTGGCTTTCAGATCAGTGTCTTTTGTTTAAGGCACTAAAGGAAAGCTCTCACTACAGAAATAACCCAAACAGTAAAGTTTGGGAAAAAGCATGAAAATAATTCAAATGTAGCTGACCTCATGTCTTCAGTCCAAATGAGGAAATTATTATTAGAAGAAGGAATACAAATACACATATTATATATCAGTACCAGCGTACAGCGCCCTCTAGTGTGGCTATAAAAAGCAATATGACAAATTACCCAGTAAAACAAATAGCCCTGGTTTCCCCTTGTCTCCATTGCAGCTGTAGCATGTTCTCGTCCCACAGCGCAACAGAACCATGGGTCATTCCCATAGTGGCTTAAGGGTCAGACAGGTTTATTCTATAAAAAACAGCTCAGCAAACACAAACCTGTAAGGGAAGCATCCACCAAATCGAAGCGCTATTATGTGATCTGCATCGCACTACATAAACACTAGAGATGTTCAAGGACACAAACTACATAACGCAGGGATGGTTAAACTACTGTAAACTCAGATATTGCGCCGCATATGAGGCAGTTCTCGGGTGAAATTTCGATTTCAAAACTTTCTCTTTTAAAGTCGTGATATTGCTGTAATAGCAATAATATTATTGTTTATTTATGTCATATACAGTATATTTGACATAAACACTGCAGCATTTATAGTCAAAGCTAATTTACAATATCTGTCCCACTGATCGCTTAGATATAACTGATCAATTTGCTCTGAAAATAAGTAAGCCGTCTCCACATGATTCACGTTGATGAGGCCCGCTCCTGTTGCCATGCCGACAGTTGAGTCTGCTCTGGGGTCCAAATGCAAAAGTTTGCAGCACAAACCAAAATGGTAAAAAACTTGTCTGGTTCAGGACTTTGATATAGATTTTCAGATGTGAAAATGTTTATATTTATATAACTTACAGAAATGTTATTTTGTTCAGTGCAAATTTCTGGGCAGACAAAATACAACTGTTACCAGAGGGCATCATGACTTGTTTCTGTTGGAATAAAGTAAAAAAATAGTCATGTTTTTTAAAGAGTTGTAAAAGGAATTTTTTGTGCTAAAACAGAACGATGTTGGGGAATGAACTTGGCGAAGTTCCCCAGCTACAGATGGCCTTGGCTTGTAAACTATACTTGGGTATTCCACTACATGCTTGTTTGCTCAGCTCCACAGCAGACCAACCGCCACCTAATGTGTGTGAAAATCTATGCCCACTGACTGTGTTCAGTCCACCTGGGTCCTGTTTGCTGGATCGCAGAACAGAGGAGCTGAAAGAGAGCATGCACATGACACAAGATCATGAAATAAAAAATGATGCCTCGCGTTGATGCAGACTTAACAGGTGGGCGCTGCACTAGAGCTGTCCCTGGCTAACACAGCTGGACTACAGCGCTCTGCTCATCTCGCTGCTATCATCACGCTTGCTGTTTATCAGTTTAGTTCACTGATAATCTGTGTGTGTTAGGTCTCTAAAGGTGTCCAGGCTACAAATGACCTCTCTGAGAAAAGAGGGAGTATTCTGGCAGTCGGTGTAGCAGGACAGACCTTGGCCCCGCACTGAGCGGCTGATGAGCTGCGATGGTGCATTATAAGAAGGAGGTTTTGCTACATGGCCCGACCTCTCACCTCTGACATCACCCCTGCACAGCTGAACCAAAGTCCCAGGGCTGTCGCTGTTTGGGCTGGCTGCAATGAGCCAAATATGTGCTCCACTTGCTGAATCTGTGTGAGTAAAGCCAGTCACTGATGATAATTATGCTTTCTCCAGATGCACCTCCTGAGAGTTTGGTGACTGTTGTATATTCAGCCTAAAACCTGGTTGTGTTAAGTGAGGGGTCCAGTGTGCACGCTTTGTCTGCCGTCTCCGTGAGCTGTCACTGTGGGAGGGTCGCAACCTCGTGTCAAGCAAAGATTGCGTGATGTGAGTATTTATATTCCATGGTATTGTAGCAGAGTGTAGGTGATATTTATTTGTTTGTTGAATTAAATAAGGTTGCCACAATGCCACCCAGTATATTCTAACTCAAGGCACACAGGTACGTTAAAAGGACCGGGCAGAGGCAAATGATTTACAAAAGAAGTTTGTTTTTTTAAAAGTTCATTTCAGATTTTGTTGAGTTTTTGATTTAAAAAGTCCATAGCATACAGAGTAGGAGACATTTTCAAAATAAGTACAAACAAATATATTTTACAGACAACAAAAACAAACAACGATCCTACAAGGTAGCGAATTCCTGAAGCGTGACACCCTACGAGCCCGCAGTCCCCAGACCTTGGACCACGCCCTGTTATACGGCACCACTCGGACCGGCATCAGCACTGACGCGACAAACAACTAGACAACCCCAGACCAGCCGCTAGCCAAGCGGAGTCCCGCACATAGATATGATAATTAGAGATAGATGATTACCTATTCAGTCCCATTCATAATAATGGTCCCGAGTCATCTGTGAAACTTAAATGGCTGCCTAGTCTCCCCCAGTCAATGCACTGAAAAGGCTTCCACCACAAAGCCAGCGTGGTTAAAATGATTTCACCTACCCAAGCGTTGTCACATACTGATTTTTAGAAAAAATAAAACTCTATTTGCTGCCAGGCTTTTAAGTCATTCTAGAGAGGTCTGAAGTCCCATTAGAATCCTGTCTACCAAGTGTCTTTTGGAGTCGCCCCTGGCTATCATGGGGTGGTATTACAGCAGCTCCCCGCCATGAGGACCATAGAGAAGCGCGTCCCTCGCCCATTGGCCCCACAGCAGGTGTGACGTCAGAGAGGTGAGAGAGCAGGTGATGCGGAAAAGGCCCTTTTTATAGCGCACCCCCTTCAATCAATTGGCTAAATGCAGGGACACCAAACCCCCCCTCACTACAGTAGGTTAACTACTAAAGTTGTATAGCCTACAGAGTTCTAAGCTAAAAGTATAATATTATCTAACATGTCCTGCCTTCTCAGTATCACTTTTAGGGTTCATTTTGTCAGACACTTGGGTCATAGATGTTAAAATCTTTACCTTTAGATGTTTCACCTGCCAACTGCATGTCCTGCCTTCCTTTCTGACTGGGTTCAACTCTGCTGTTGCTGTCACGTTGATTCTTCTCTACCAAAAACACCTCCAAATTCAGAAACCTCTTGATATCAACTGGCTGTCAAAGGTAGACCTCATCAGCCCTTCTTCCGTTGTTTACCGTCACTCAAAGTAAAATATGCGATGGGTTTCCTTAATCCGTCTCTGCTATTCTTACTACAACGAAACTGTCCGATCTGTGTGGGGTAAAGATGGGATTTTAATATTGATTTTTACAAGAATTCAGCCACTGCTACGTCTGCAATACCAAGCGACATCATTTATGGTCAATGAAAGCATGATTGTTGGGGTAGGCAGAAGAGAGACATTGTCGAAATGAAAGTACATTTTTGTAAGTCTTCTTCAATTTGGAGAGCACGACGCTAAGCCAATCTGTCTATCCCTTGAGTGGGATCTTTTTTTAAAGTCTTTGTACTATATAGAGACAAAACAAGGAACAAAGTTTGAGCCACCAGTTTCACAAAAAACATGAAATGAAACTCCGACAGAGACATAGTGCTCCAATTAAGATCCACCAAAACAAGGCAGACGGGGAAAGAGACAGACCCCAATGGTAAACACAGACAGCGCCATCGACAAGCCAGTACGGATCACAAAGACTAATAAGAGGCATCCAAACAAAGATGTTGGGTAAAACTAAATCCGGGCTCGAGGATGTTTCTTTTGAGAAATCGATCAATTCCTCTTTTGTGTTGAGAGATGCACATTCAGCTGGATGGATCGTCACTTCTGTTGCTTTTAAAGACGATCAAAATCACAATTCCACACTTCTGTTGCCAATAGTCTGGGGTGTTTTTTTTATCTACTTCTAACTCTGACCACTCCATTTCCCTCTCAGTATGAGCGGCCCATGACTGAATAACACTACAGTTCCGACTAAAACAATATGTCCCCAAAGATTAGCTACAAAGTGTCGTGGCCATCGAATCCAAAATTGGCCTTTTTCTTCCGCTGAGTTTTGCCATCCTATCTATTGCTTGCTATTGCGGCGTCTAACTTTTCCAATCTGGGTTGCACTAATACTTTGTTTTGCCTTCTGCCCATCTAATATCAATTAAGGTGAGTTAACAGATCATTAACATTCTCCATTACCCTCACTATAATGAGGTGGACCAGGGACTGAAGCGGCAATATTTTGTCTGGGCTTGAGATTGTGTTTCGGAGAGACATCCTCAGATAGATTGGCTACATTGGCCTCATAGTGGCCTGCATTTGGCTGGGACGCTGCCAGTCAGCCCCCCCACCCCCCCCCCTTCCCTTTCCACCCCCCTACCCTTCTCTCTTTCACGTCTTAATTAGAGTACTGTGTCTCTGTCTGCCACTGGCCAAGGTGCCCCAGGTCCGCCTCCCACACCGGAGCCGCTCTCAGTGGACGCCCCAGCGCATCTGTCAAAGCCACTTGGACGGTGCTCCAAATGTATTGGAGGCGCGAACCATGATTACTTGAAAGCACGGCAATATTTCTTCAAAATGAAACATCAAATGGCCGCGGACTAGAAATCTGGCGGCCCGTCCAACTCTTGTCAGGGCCCGTTATGGGTGCAACACTTGGATTTAATTGCGGATTCAGCCACACAAGTTTAGACATTCACTCTTTGTATACGGGGAAGGTGAACACACGGTTGGCCCATAAATATCTGGTTGTAGTTGTCGGTCTTTGTATGTTCGGGTGGGAATTTGTTTTTATGTGGAATAAAACCAGACGCACAAACAACAAAACTGGTCCCACCGGTGTGCATATAGAAACATACAGTAGCAATATTTAACAGGTAAGAGCAAATTGGGCAACTCTGAAATGGAAACGAATCTGAATCTAATTGGTTCAATATTTTATTTTGTACTGATGCTGTACGCTTTCATTTTTTTTTTTTTTATCAACTTTTTATTGGTGCGATGCCATTATTGCAATTTACATTTTTTTCCAGTGTAGTATACAGGCATAGCACTTTTTTTTTTTTCCCATCTCTTTTCCCCAATCCCTCTTAAGATGGGCATCATATCTGTTGAATCATCAAATGATACTCAAAAACAGATACACTGAAGGCAATTCCTTAAGGAAAGATCAAAACAGAACAAATGGAAATGAGAGCAAAAGAGAAAAAAAAGAAAAAAAAGAAAAAAAAAAGACAAATAAAAGACAAATAAAATAAAATAAAATAAAAGACAAATAAAGACAAATAAAATAAAGACAAATAAAATAAAATAAAGACAAATAAAGACAAATAAAATAAAATAAAATAAAGACAAATAAAATAAAATAAAGACAAATAAAGACAAATAAAGACAAATAAAGACAAATAAAATAAAATAAAATAAAATAAAATAAAGACAAATAAAGACAAATAAAGACAAATAAAATAAAATAAAATAAAATCAAGACAAATAAAGACAAATAAAATAAAATAAAGACAAATAAAATAAAATAAAGACAAATAAAATAAAGACAAATAAAGACAAATAAAGACAAATAAAATAAAATAAAATAAAATAAAATAAAATAAAATAAAATAAAATAAAATAAAATAAAATAAAATAAAATAAAATAAAATAAAATAAAATAAAATAAAATAAAATAAAATAAAATGAAATGAAATGAAATGAAATGAAATGAAATGAAATGAAATGAAATATGACCCTGTCCAGGATATACAACCACAAGTGCATTGATATGTTATTTGAAATACAAAGTGCTAATTTCCTCCGTCAGAAGACATCTGCGGAAATAGCAAAATATACATAAAGAATATGTACAATATGCAGAAGCTATTCACAACAGGATACAAACAATTATGTACAATGTACAATAGTATACGGGCAGAAAAAGGAACAAAAAAATCAAATGCAGTTTCTATTCCACAACCAGTATAGACCCTTTAATTGTTTGGAAACATTCCGGGCTTAGCTGGAGGCAGGAAGTTAGATTCCTATCTATTTCCATTGGAGCTGTTTTCATGGTAACGATAAACAAATGTTTAACTGTTTTTGGAAATATCAAATAAACCTTATTCTATCGTCTCAAATGTCACTCCTCTTGGTCTCGCACCTTAAGCCACAACAAGACCACATTGTTTAGTTGTAGTTTTACACTTATAATCGCTAGTTTTAGTTTAATCTTATTTCTCTTGATCACTTCCTGCCTCCAGATGATGTCACTGATGATGTCAGCAGTTAAAGGGTCTATAGACAGCTGCTGTACGCTTTCATAAAGCAATTACTGAATAAGATACGATGAATAAGGGAGATTAATATCTTGTATGGCCACATGCACTTAGTATTACACTGTAGTGATTAACTGAATATATACCAACAAGGATGTATAAATGTCCAATAGGGAAGCATGATAAAATTGTTAAAACAGATTGATCCTTACAATTCAAGTATTTTTCAAATGAATTAGGGGAAACAGTAATTGGACAAATCACAATATTCCTTTTATGAGAGCTGTCACAGCAGCGCCATGGGCAGCCTGGCCACACATGAATAGCAGTAAACCACCACACAGACCTTCACCGATCATCAGGGACAAGGTCTGTGTGGCTCGAATGCAGAACCATCAATCTTCATTACAAAAATGATTTCACTGGGATCATTTTTTATCTTTTAGAGAGATAATAACATTTCATGAGATTTGGACACAATTGTTACCTTTTAGATAATCTTACAGGCCTCACTGCGTACTGTAATTCCTTTTTCTCATGTCATGCACAGTCGACAAAGCCCTCAGTCTGACAACTAAACTATAAAACGACAAGACACAGAGCTCAATCATTCCAATCGTCGCCTCTCATTCCATAAATCCCAAGTATTATTCCATTAATAAACACGAATGGCCATTTTGATTCTCCAACTTCCTCTATCCCTCTCGCCATCTTCCCGCATGTCGTCCTGAGTTACGGCGCGTTCATGGCCCGTAAAACAAACAAATCACTGGTGTGCCCTCATCTTTCTCCCTAAGTACTTTCTACCGAGTGACTTTGGCGCCGCTCCCCTCTCCGTGCCTTGCTCGCACATAAACAGTCGTCCGGGGCTGCCAGCGTGTGACTTAATGAAATTGCAAATGCCGGGCCGCAATTTAGTGTGAAATCAATCAGCGCAGATGTGATGAGCGCCATTTGATCACGTATACAACCGTGATTTGTTGTGTGGCTGCGCGGCGCATGTGATTATTCCAGACAACGTGAGCGGCGAAAATGAAGCGGCAGAAGAAAGGGAGAATCGCATGACTTTGGTTTTATAGGCACTAAAGCGCAAGGGTAATCAGTGGGTGCTTTTGACAATACACTCACACTGTCGGGGCGGCTTCTCGTGCTCGTCTCCAAGGGGTGTTATGCCCTTGTTTAAATATCACTGCAATTGTAAGAGTTTTTAAGAGAGATGCGTTCATAAAGAGCTCCCTGTGTGGGCTTGAAGGATGCTAAATCAAGGGTTTGCAGTTGAACGCTCTCTGGGATGGACGAACCAGCTGGGGTGATGCAAAGCTCATCCGGTGACATTGCACCCGTAAGACAAAGCAATCGCATCATATTGCCCGTGTAGATGCTTAAGTGTGTCTGTGTGATTGATGGTTGGGAGATTTCTTCATGAAGCCCCAGGGACTTTTGTGAAGAGGGTTTCCGTATCTTCATAAGCACTTTTAGTTGCATTTTTAGGTATCGGTTACTCTGACTTGCCCAGAGGCCCTCAAACAATTCTCAACAAGTATCATCTCACAATATAATTGATCTTCCAAGTTCCACCAGGCCTGCATCAAGAACTGTCTGAAAAGTGTCCAAAACTGTGTGTAAAGCTTGTCTAAAACTAGGGCCGCGGAAAAAATACTAAATGCACAAAAATGTAAGTGCCCTGTAATGTGCCACTAGTGTACTACCATCATGGCCGACCTGGAGTCTGAGATGAAAGGCAAAGATTAGATTTTTTACACATAAATGCACCGTTTACGTTGCTTCCATGTATAGCACAGTTGTTACAGCATGAGCTCCCAAACTTTTATGTCTTATGAGTGCAGTTTAGGATAGAATTCAATGAGTTTGGGTCAGAAAAGTTGTAGCATTAAAAAAAAAAAAACCTAACTTAACATCTTTACCCCCAAATCCCAAATCTAAAGAAAAAGTGTCAAAATAGAAACCGCGATGAGACGAAAACGAGGATGAAAATGGCGACTAAAGCGTGACTTTATTCTCTCTGGTCGCTACTGTCAAATCTGTGGGCCAAGGCAGCTGCCTGGGGCCCCCAAGCCAGCGGGGCCCCCATGCAGCTGCCTCCCTGCCTTGGCAAGCTACGCCTCTGTGAAAAAGCTACGAAAAAGTGACCAAAAAAAGTCAGAATAGGGCAACAGATACACAATAAAAAAGTGACAAAAAGCGATGAAAATGTGGCGAAAATCTGAAGAAAAACCCAACAAAAAAGCGATGGGAAAAAAAGTGATGATAACACGGCAACAAAGCAAGGAAAAAGATCTGTTTCGATCAGTTCTGTAGGCATGTGCTTTCAAATGAGACAATCCACATGGTCTATAGGCTGTGGTGACTTTATGCATTTGGGTAAAGCTGAACAGGAGAAAATGCACTTGGTTGTGGCGGGCGTTAAGAGGTTCAATGAGTTATTAAAGCATGAATTGAATTATTGCCAATTAACATGAATAAAGTCTGAAATTGCTGCTGCATACCCCACGGAAAGGTACAACCAGTAAGAGAACCACAGTGTTTTTGCAGCTGCTTGCTCAGTGTAAGAAATAGTTTTAATGATTGAAAAGGCTTTGTTTTTGTTGCATCTTTTTATATGTTATTGTTATTTATAAAACACTTTTGGACTATGCTACTTAAATTTGTGCCAAGTCCAGTAATCAAAAAGCAAGAACACCCACCTCAAACTATTGTCAAAGCCTACAATTTCTCTGCGCACAGTCAACTTATTTGACCGCACTCAAATTCAAGATCTCTTATTGTACATGTTATTTTGTGTGTGTGTTTCAGTCTCGCATCAACAACAGCAAGTTCTCTTCAAGCTATGCAGAGCGTAACAACCAAACTCCGAAAGTCACTTTGCAAAGATCGAGCACCTCATTACAGCTGTAGCTTGTAGGACACAACTTATCGCGTCAATTAACGTGCGCAACATCATCTCCCTTATGAAAAAATAAGATACTCTGAGCTGTTCACTTGCCAAGTTGATCCACGGCCGTTTTCTTGCTTTTGCTGTTTGAATTATAGCCCCAGAATTCTCATACATGCTCCAAAGGAATCACAATAAAAGGCATATTGGCTCATCCCACACAATAAATCTTCCGCTCTGTTCTGTGCGACTGGTGTTTATCAGCTCTCAGTGGTACCGCACAATTACCCGCTTAAAAATGCTGCGTAAGGCATCACTAGCTCGCGTTATCAAAGGCGCTGCAGCTGTACGGAGGGAGATAAAAGCCAAAATAATCAAACAAGATGCCTCAGCGCGCTCACCGGATTGGCCCCGTGTAGCACTTGCTGTATTCTTGACCCTTGAGCTGGTATCAAGGGAAAACACGAATGAATGCCTGAAGGGTTTTGTTTATCACATCATAAAAGCCATTGTTGGAAATCCGTGTCGGACATCACCGGCAATTAGGCAGACAGTGCTGAAAGTGGTCAGACAGGAAGGGGGTCAACCTGTCAGGGAATTTAGCCAAAAAAGAGATTTTGATTGATATTGTAATGAAGTCGTGATTTCAGCCAGCTCCTTGCCAGGTTGGATGGTTGCCCCATCAGCAGCTTAGCTTAAAGGAGCTATACCTGATTTTACGTCTAGGAAAGGAATGACATTTATTTTTGTCCTCCTTTAGCATATTATAAACTCAAGCATTTGTGGAGTACAGTGTGTATCAAATAATAAAACATTTGTATACATTTTATGAACTTTCAGACTATTTTTCTAGCTTTTTTGTGAAAATGACCCTGAAATGTGACCCTGCAAGTTGTGAAATGTGCCGATAAACATGTCCCTGTTAAGAATTTGGATAATAGTACAAATATATTAGGAAAGTTACGAATGAGTTTGGACCACAACTAACTTTTCAATTTAGTGGCTTCCTCTTTCATTGTTTGCAGTAAAAAAAAATCAGGTATAGGGCCTTTAAATAAATCAAAACATATTATGACAATGCTAGCTCTCACAATCAGTGTTAAATTTCGTTGACTAAAATATTTAGTCTTAATTTTAGTCAAAGTGATATTTTTGACGACTAAAATTGGACTAAAACTAAATTTTTTTTTTTTCATGAGACTAAAACTATGACTAAAATGTCCAGATATTTTAGTCCACTAAAATCAGACTAAATAAAAATGAAAGGGAGAGACTAAAATCATCTAAACTTCTATTGACCGTCTGAAAGAGCCTCATATCATGTAAATTCTCTGCCAAAGGATCAGCTCTGAGCTTTGTTCATGTGGAGCAGAAACATGAAGCAGAGGAACAAGATTAAATATGATTATAATGAATATTATCAATGCAAAGTCGACTAAATTCGTCTTAAATTTAGTCGACTAAATTTACTTGCAATTTTAGGCGACTAAAACTAGACTAAACATTACATTTTCGTCAAAAGACTAAGACAAAAGACATTTTTTACAAGGAAGTTTTCAGTAAATTATACCAAGAGCACACACAGCAACACCAGGGTTGCCAGGCCTGTGGGAATCCTGCAAAAATAGGCACCTTTTTAAGTGGGTTATGGCTGTTTCATTTGAAGCAGGCCACATTTAGTTTGTTTGTTAATTTCTTTTCTGAAACATATCCATTTTTTAATATATATATTTAAACAGCACCTACATTGTCTTAATTCTTCTAGTTTCCCTCAATACACTCCAGTACATCCAGAGCTCCGCTGCCCGCCTCCTCACGCACACTCGCTCCCGTGAACACATCACCCCTGTCCTTCAGAACCTCCACTGGCTCCCCGTCCCTCAACGCATCCAGTTCAAGGTCCTCCTCATCACTTTCAAAGCCCTGCATAATTTGGCCCCTCCATACCTCACCCACCTCCTCCACCATCACACTCCATCTCGCTCCCTCCACTCCTCCAACGCCAACCTCCTGTCCCTCCCCTGTAAGACCAAGCGCCGAACCTGGGGAGACAGAGCCTTCTCCATCGCCGCCCCCACACTCTGGAACTCACTGCCCCAAGTGCTCCAGGCCTGTTCTGACCTCCCCACCTTCAAGAAAGAACTCAAAACCCACCTCTTAAAAAGGCTTTTAATGTCCGGCAACTGCCCTCTATTTTTAATATGCTAATTTCTATGTGTGATTTTATTATTGTTTTTCTGTGAAGCGTCTCTGAGTGTCTTGGAAAGCGCTATACAAATAAAATGTATTATTATTACTATTATTATTATTAGTTTGAGCTGAGCTTTGGAACCTCTTACTGAACACAACCGTGTTCGCTGCAGCAGCACTCGCAGTAACGTCCTCAACCTCTCTGTCTTCTTCCCTTCCCCAATCCCCACCATCATGTCAAGGCCCTCCATGGGAGACAAACTCTTCCTATAAGTTCCCGTTCTTCACCTCAAAGCTAACATCTCTATGTGCTGAGGGATAAGTAGCCCGTACATTGTTGGATTACAAGACCGCGGTGATTAGTTATTGTTATTCTCCTTGTGCTGAGTCTACATGTCGCCTATAGCTCCTGTATGATCCGCTCTCTGCTCCAAATGCGTGCACAACGGCAGTGCTCAATCACATGCGCAACAGGCACATGTGATGCAAGAAGCAAGGCCCAGTTTAAAAAACAACTACTGACTTGAGGAGAGCAGTTTCTTGTACAGCGTCAGGTAAAGGCAGCTCCACTTTAGTTCCAAACTCAGAAATAGTTGCCCATGACGTGGTAAAAGTAAAGGTTCATGATAGCATCTGCTCCTCTTTTCCTGATAAGCCATTTCAAAGGTGTCCTCAGCTGCGACGTAGCAAACTCGCGGTCACGTGACGCCAGTTGCAGAGCTGCTCAAGGTCTCATTATGCTTCCCGTACGAAAATACGCAGGAAAAAATAATAAATACATAAATATGGTCCTGCGTGGTCAGAATTTTTTCCGGATTCGCGCGGAGGCTTCTCGAATTGGCCGTGTCTGGAAAAAATGACGCATTTTTTTCCCCGCATGGACCTTTAAAAATGTGTGTGGGTTCGGGTCGGCAAATTGAGACTCATTTTCATCGGGTCAGGTTGGGGCGGGTCAGAAAAGAAGCCGACCGTGCATCACTAGTGGGTGATGAAGGGTTATAATCCAATCCAATCCAAAGTAGAGCCCACATATTGTTTAATAGCCTAATTACGTAATTCAAAGCTGGGACCACGGTCCTCAAACTGACTATCACTTGGTCTATCAGATTGTGTTTGTTCCTGTGCAGGATGATGTATTCCACAGGTTTAGATGGAAGTAAATATGAGATCCTATAACGCAAACGATCCCGTAAAAAAAAAAGAGGAGGTGGGTGGTTCCATTAACAAACAAATTATGTCAAATTCATCTCAAAGTTTATGGCCCCCCGCTTCATCTCTTTGTCCCAGATGTCAAATCCAAACACCCACTCACACTGAATTGCATTAATTTTAGTGGGAATCACTAACAATATATCACATAACTTTCTTCGGGGAAGAAAAACACAAGTACAGTTCAATGGCATCTGAGGCTGATTTGTGACTCTGACATCTACATGTTTTGGCCTCATTTCAAACAAAAACTGCTTGCACATCCTCAGAATACTCGCCTGCTTTTGCCAGTCCACCATCAATAAAGCGCCTGTAACCCTTTGACCTGCAGAACACTTGAGACAGACACCAGGCCTATACTTGTCAAAAATAGATACGGTTTCTTATTTTTCTCTCTGTACCTCGCCGCGATCTCGACTCTAAATGCGGCTCGACATAGAAACCGATAAGGGCTACTGTTACCTAAAAAGAATCAGGCGTCTCTACAAGGGTCAAAACGAGAAAACATCCTTCAGGCAATGCAGATGAGAGCCGTCTTCCAGGACCTGACACTCATCCTGCCTGGAGTGATGCGAAAAGCTCTCGCTGTAGGCGTGGGAGTTTGAGTGCAAAATGATGTAGCCTAATGTTTTCTATACATTTCCACAAGTGGTTCAAGGTCAAATGTTACACTCTAATGGATGTTTGAGAATTTAATGATCATGGGTGAATGATTATTTCTTCGGCACGTCGAAGGATTCAGTAGGAAGGGGTTGCTCTATCCATAACAACAGAATGATTTTGTCAGGGAAAAAGGAATGATGTGTTGCATGTAATAGTGGTTAAGTGGCCAGCATCAATCAAGTAAATAAATGGTGCAGAGCCCATTAATAAATACCCACTGTGTAAACATGGTGAAGAGATTATATCATTGGCAGCAGCAAAGAGGCATTAGAAAGATCATCAGACATGGAGAATATGTTCAGAATAACGCAAAGTCCAGTTCAGAGTGGGGTATGGTTTACTGTCCATGGAAGGAGGGGAGAGAGGGGAAAGGGGCGTCATTAAGCAGCCTAACTGTGCAAGCGTACAGGCCGTTAGCCGGTCTGGATTTGCTGGCGCTGGACCTGCACCTTCTACCTGAGGGCAGCAGGTGGAACAGGTGATGGGCTGGATGATGCTGGTCCCACAGGATGTGGTGCACTCTCTTCACACAGCGCGTGTCATAGAAGGTACTGATCTCGGGGAGAGTCGCCCCGATGATTATCCCCACTGTTTTTACAACCCGCTGGAGTGTCTGCTGATGGGCCTTAGTGCAGCTGGAGCACCACACTAAGAAACACTGCTGAAGGCACAGTTGTAGAAGTTCACCATTAGCTGTTTTAGGATCCGGGCGCTCCTCAGAATTTGAAATGTGACGCCCTCTCTACCAGCTTGTTGCCCGATAGAGTGGAGGGTGATTGAGTCTCCTTTTGCGGGAGACCACAATGATCTCCTTGCTCTTCTTGATGTGCAAAAACAGGATATTGCTGACACATGAGGCTAGATGTTGCACTTCAGCCCGGTATTCCACCTCATTGTTGTTGTTGATGAGCCCGAGCACTGTGGCGTCGTCGGCAAATTTAAAAATGAAATTGGAAGGAAGAGAGGCAGAGCAGTCGTAGTGTGAATAGAGTACAGAGCAAGGGGCTAAGCACGCACCCCTGGGAAGCCCGCTATTGACGGAAAGGGTGGAGGCCATATGTTTGCCTACTCTAACACTCTGTCTTCGATTTGTCAAAAGGTCGACAATCCAATCACTTGACTGACTCTTCATGCGCTCTGGCGACGTGACGTTTACACATTATTCTATGAGAGCAGTCTAACCAAATGCCTTCAGTATGTACTGTGGACACAGATGCATAAAGATGGTCAAGGTACAAGTTCCCGCACTGACTTATTGCTTTCCAATGCCAGCAGTGGCTGAGTGTTTGTTCTGTAAATCAAAAGGCAGAAGACGTGTTGTTCATAGGCTGGCACCTGGCGCTGTCCATTGTGCTGATGCCATGTTTGCCTCGTGGCCCAGCGACATATGGGCTGTTCGCCAATTTGCTGAACTTAACTTGTGCCCAAAGTAGTTGAGGATGATGGTTAATGTCACAGACTGGACAGCCAAAAGGATGCCCTGTCCAGCAAAGAGGAATCTTATTCTGACGAGGCAAATTGGATAAACTTGCCTCGAGGTACTCTCTCCTCTGCCCCTCTCTCTCTGCCTGCTGCGAAGTAAAGCTTTCCTCTCCATTTACCGCTACAAAGTGCATTTCTCATCCGCTTTACTGTATTTAACCATGAGAGAAATGACCACCGCGAAACATCACGGAAGCGCTCGTGGGAGTGTGTGTTGCCACATTGACAGAGCTCTGGTCATGTGAAGTCCGCTAATACGTTAATCGAACAGCTGATTGTTGTCATGTTGCTGATGGTGCGATCTTTGGAGCGACAGCATGTGAATGCAGACTGAACTAACACTGAAGTACTTACAGCTGAAAGTAATTCAGCCTCAGCCTACAAAATGCTACATGCAGTGGGAACCAGATGTTTACATACAATTTAGACTCATTCACATTTTTTTTCTCACTGTCTGACATTAAACCAGAATTAACTTTTACTTTTTAAGGTCAATTAGAATTTTAAAAATTATTTCTATTTGCTAAATTCCAGAAGAATGAGATAGTATTTTTGACACTGTTTTAAATGACTTTTTACAAAGCCAAAGGTTTACACACATTTCATTAATATTTGGTAGAATTGCCTTTAAACTGCATAACTTGGGTCAAACGCTTCTGCATTTCCTTCCACAAGCTTCTCACAATAGTCGTCAGGAATTTTGGTCCATTCCTCCAAACAGAACTGGTATAACTGAGCCACATTTAGGTCACCTTGTGTGCACATGCCTTTTCAGCTCTGCCCATACATTTTGAACTGGATTGAGATCAGGACTTTGTGATGGTCACTTCAAAACATTGACTTTGTTTTCCTTAAGCCACTTTGTAACCAGTTTGGCAGTTTGCTTTGGGTCATTGTCCATTTGGAAGACTCATCTGCGCCCAAGCTTTAACTTCCTGGCTGATGTCTTGATATGTTGCTCCAATATTTCCACATCGTGTTTTTTCTTCATGATGTCATCTATTTTGCTTACTCTTGCAGCAAAACAGCCCCACAGCATGATGCTGCCACCCTCGTATTTCACAGTTGGGATGGTGTTCTCAGGCTTGCAAGATTTTTTCCTCTACGTAAACGTGACGATGGTCATTATGGACCAACAATTTCATTTTTTGGGGGTCAGACCACAGGGTATGTCTCCACATATTTAATCCATGTGTGCATTTGCAAACTCCAATCTGGCTTTGTGATGTTTCTTTTGGAGTAAGAGCTGTGGATAAAGGGCCTGTCACAATTGTCGCATGGGCACTCTGCGATAGTTTGTGGCCTCAAAAAAAGGTCGTGCGAACACTCTCTTTTGGCGGACAGGCATCTGCAGCAGGCCACTACAGAATAGTTTTTATTGCCATTGTTTGTAAACAGGTTCACGAACTAGGATTTTTTCTTGGTGAGACGTGCAACATTAAACATAAAAACAGATAACACAGAGTTTAGATAAAAAATAAGCTATACACTTATAAGGCTTTAGGGGCATGCATAAGATTATTAAAATATATAAGATATAAAAATAAGGTAGACGACAACAATTGACATAGAGCAATGGGATTGGATTTACATATGGTGTATAAAGTGATAAAGTGATATAAAGTGATACAGTGGGTCTAAGTGCGGACACACCACATAGTGCAATAGAGCAGATTACAGTCTGTACTGAGTAATTAGGTCTCTTTATCGTTCATGAGTCTGACGGCAGTGGGGAGCTTTGTCTTGATAGACCGTAGCCTCCTGCCTAAGGTGAGAGGGGTGAATAGTCCGTGTCCAGAGTGAGAAGGGTCAGCCGTGATCCGACCCACAAGCCTCCGTGTCCTGGAGGTGAACAGGACTTGGAGAGATGGGAGCTTGCAGCCCCTCTTACACCCTCTCAGCAGCACGCACAATGCGCTGCAGTTGGTGCTTGTCCCGGTCTGTAGAAACTTGATCAGTTTAACGGACTGGTGACTGGAGGTGCAGCAGTTCGTGTACAGGGAGGTGCAGCCCTGAGGAGTTCCAGTGTTTGTAGTCTGAGTGTCCGAGACGATCTTTCCCAGCCGCACGTGCTGTCTCCGGTCCGTCAGGAAGTCAGTGATCCACCTGCAGTTGGAGTCGGGCATGCTGAGCTGGTAGAGCTAGTCTCGTAGCTGTCCAGGGTGGATGGTGTTGAAGGCAGAGCTGAAGTCCACAAACTGGATCCTGGCATAGGTTCCTGGGGAGTCCAGATGCTCCAGGATGAAGTGGAGGGCCAGATTGACTGCATCGTCCATAGACCTGTCGTTCATGGTGGGTGTGATGATGGGGGGAGCAGGGGCGGATGGAGCGTCTTTGGAGGTGTGAGGGGCTGATGGGCATTCGTGGCGGAATGGTGAAAGATAAATCGTCTCAGACACGCAGATGAGAGACTGGTGAGCGCCACTATCTAGTTAGGTTCTGACGGGTCCCGCAATCAATGTCTGTGGCCCGTGAAACGCCCGCTCACCAGCCGCTCACCATTCACGTTCTTCTTCGCACCACTTATATTTGGACACTACCCAAATCAGCCGCATGCAGTCGCAGCCCGTAGTCTATTGTGACTGTGATTTCTCAAGTCTACTTTGTGATCTTTGCGGCCGATGGCAATTTCACTTTTGGCGCAGAGCAAATGGGGGACCAAATCTCTGCGGTCAACGTGCCAATTGTGACAGGCCCTTAAGGTCAAACTCTTACCAGTTTCAGCATCTTCACCAGGTCTTTTGCATTTGTTCTTGGGTTGATATTCACATTTCAGACGACAGCATGTTCATACAGATCTGAAATGAACATGCTGTGGTCTGATAATCACATTTCAGACGACAGCATGTTCATACAGATCTGAAATGAACATGCTGTGGTCTGATAATCACATTTCAGACCACAGCATGTTCATTTCCGACCTGTCATTTCCATCATTGTTAGAACCAGTGAAAGTGGCACCTTCGAGTGTCTGTAAATTGCACCCAAGGACGAACCTGACTTGTGCTTCCAAGGTCATGACATCATCATCTGGGCCTTCCCAAATTGTCTAAAGGTAAAGTAATCTTAGTGTATGTAAACTTCTGTCTTGTAAAAAGCAACAAAAAATGTATGTCTCTCATTCTTCTGGCATTTATCAAATATAAATCATTTTTGAAATTCTAAATGACCTAAAAAAAAAAATACTCTCCCAGCAGATCGGAAGGAAATGGGAAACTTAACAAGGATGATGAAGTATACCATGCCCTTCATAGACATTAACCAATTACTCTGGCAGGAAAGGTATTAGGCATAAAGAAAACCATATCACTGAGCAACAGATTTACCTGTTGTAAATGGGAGCTAAAAGGAACAAACTTTGACTCATTCATTGTCATTTTCATTCACAAAGTGTGCTGGGTCTACTAAAAAAAAGTAAAGCTCTGCAATAGACCTGGGGCACTTCAGCGCTGCTGTGTCATTGTGTTTACCCAAGGACAACAGTGCTCTGTGTGGCTCAACTGCAGCCAAACTTTAAATGAAAGTGAGATGAGAGCACTTCTGCCGTAACTGCCTTCTCTGTTGTTTGCTCTGTCAGATTGATTGTCAGACGTTATCATTTAGCTTAGGACATAAATGTAGTCTGTAAATATAGACCTCTCTTTGGGCATGAAGGTCCTCTGACAGTGACTGCTCAAGAAATAAATGTCCTAAACAATTTGTATGGTAGACAATTACGGTGACAGTAAGAGGAAGTTTCTTTTTGTAAATGCTCCATTTACCAACAGCCAGGTGGATGTTTTTCAACTGCACTCTGGTCACGCACATTTTCTAGTTGTATGGATGGAAATCAAACTAATATCAGAGGGATAAAAAGTGAAGTGGCTAGCAACAGGCAGTCCTAAAATTTCTCTGAAGCATTTTCTTCTAAAGGTTGTGCCATTTCTCTGAAGTAAAAACCACGCTGAGCTCAGTCCAAAAGTAATAACAATAACAGTTGACATTTTATTGACAGTTTGGATTAGAAAGTCCTTTTTCAATAAAGTCATCTTAATACAAACGGGAAAGCAAATTAGAAGGCCACGCACTAGCGCTAAAGAGCACAGTGAAAAATTAAAATAGCTTCGGGTGGAGCTTTATGAATTGCTGCAAAGAAAAACAGTTGGAGGTGGAAGAATTAACCCAGTGAAAGATTATGAAATCAATACACGCCTTCATAGAAGGACACAACACTAAGTCTTGGCAGCCTTTTCTCATGCTGCTATGTATGATCATTTGTTTTCTTTTTTTAATGTTCAGAGCTAAGAGAGACTTTTGATGTAAAAGTGGGTTTCATGATTGGCCTTTCATCAGTCGTAGATTCTGAGTAAATCAAACACTGTTGACGTGTGAGTAGAAATCCAAAGTTTCTTCAGGAGGTTGGAGGCTGAAAGGTCTTTGAGGTGGCTAGCATGGCTCGCACTTTGGCCATCAGATCCTGAAAAAAAGATGGGATACAAAACAATTAATTAAATGAACGGAACTCCATGCTACCATATCCGCACAAATAAACATTGTCCATAGTGGAAAATTAGGACAACCTTATAAAGAAGAAAAGAGCTATCCTAAGCGGCTCTGTGGAATTTCTTATTCTGACAACTTCATTTTAAAACTAAAGATTCAACAACATATTTATGAAGCAAAGCGCAGAGTCTGCTGTTTAGTAAGAATGGGGCAAATCAATTGGATAAAGTGGTACAATTCAGACAAGCGACCCCTTTAATGTGGAAGAGCTCCTGCTGGTCCCATTGGGAATCAAGTGTCCCGTCTACAGCATTGTGCATTTTCACAAGTCACATTCTGGGCTGAACTCTATTCTTTGGCCTTTTTCAGTGCAATGTGATTGGTTCTATCGGTCCCAAAGCAGCCTCTGGGCGGAACGTCCAACTGATAAGCTCACAAAAGCAAAGTGTGCTTAAACAGAATGAAATGGGTGTGTGAGCACTGCGTCTGAATGAGAGCAAATCTTCTGCCCATCTGGAAAGTGTTCTTTCTGGGGAAGGCAAAGATAAGCCGAGGTAAACACCATTACAAACTATTTAGGGTAGAGTCTTTCATTGTAATAGCCTCATCGCTGATTTAAAACAATTTTTGGAAGAAGAAATTATTAGTCTCATTTGTAGCACTTGGAATGCATCAATCACAGTCAAGATAATCAACGGCCCGGTAAATGTGTTTTTTTTCATCAATTGATAGCATCACAGTATGGAGAGCTACAGTATACAGAGCTTTAGTCTGAGGATACAATATTTACATCTCATACGAAGATGAATATTAATCATAAAGTTGAAACTACAGAGCAGCACTTTTTTGCTTCCTTCCTGGTTCAGGTAAGAAGTGTAGATTTTGCTGACCAGGGGGCGAATGCTTGCATAGCTGAATAGCAAATGCTCATTTGCATCTAGGGAGTGATTCATATTGGTGTGAACAAATAGCCCGGACCCTTGAGCTCTGACAGATGAGACAAATTAACAGTCTGAATCACAAAGGGAAGGGCCTGCCACATCACATCATTCATGAGGCATTTTCACCAAAGTCTTATGTGGCAGCTTGGTCTGCAACTAACCACTATTTTGGTAATCGATTAATCTACCGATTATTTTTTACGATTAATCGACTAATCGCTTGGCTGTGAAAGGTGCATAGAAATTGTATTTTTTTTTTAAATTTCGACCACATAAAGCTAAAGTGGCGCCGCTTGAGGACATGTTGACGGAGTAAACTGGAAGTGAACATTTGTAGGAGACTCTTTGACTCTCCAAGTGACAGCATATTCCTGCTCTTTCCCATTTTTTTCAGGCCAACTATTTGCTGTATGACTGAATTAGTGCTTTTGTAATGAATCTAGTGTTAGCTAGTAATTAATGTAGTAGTAATAATTGATACACTGGCCTCCCCAATACTGTGTTTTTAATCAGTGGCTCTCTGCAGTTGCTTTTAGGTTCAGGGCATCAAATTAATGATATTTCATCCTCCACAGGAGTCGTCTGTGTACAAACCGTTTGTCAGATCATAACATAACATTATGTGCTCCATGTGAGGCTTTACGTAGCTCTGTGGGAGAGAGAGAGATAAAGGCCACGATCCTCAACCCCCCACTTCACTGCTTGTTTACTACCTGCTTTAAAACATTGATTATGATATTCGCTTTGCAATGTTGTGCAGCTGAACAAAGAAAGTTTCAACCCTCACGTTCTGACAGTCTCCCACCTGTTTCAGAAGCTCCTGCTCTCTCACCTCGGTCTGTTGTTCTACACCACTACGCTACACCAGTGCCATTTATTGGCGGGTCTCTTATAATATAAATAAGAAACCATCATGCGGGCCAACCAAAATGACCTTGTGGGCCACATTTGGCCCTCAGGCCGAATGTCTGAGACCCCTAAGCTACTTTAAACAGGTAAGTGAGTTTTAGTTAGACTGACCTCTTCCTTCCTCATATTCATATCCCATCATATCATATTCCACGCGATGTTCTTTCTGCTCATTCCCATGATGTCCATGCATAGGTGAGCAGAAACATGTGTCCCACACCATGCACATTGTTTCTTTTTTTGCCCCGGGTGTGGTAGATGTACATGTAATGTTCAATTGCGAATAGAAAACCAATCCACTCGGACTTATGCCGGTGTGCAGCAGAGACTTCAGTTTGCAAGATTGTGCAAACCAATATATTGCGTACGTTGGAAAACTATTAAGGTATCACTTAATGTTACACTACCTTGATACATTGTACCCAACTAAATTTAGTACAATGTAATGTGCTTTGTAACAATGTGTAACAACTTGTACCTGGATGTACCATGGATAAGATACACAATGGAATAATATGTATTTGTAGTTTGTACGTACATAATGTACATGGGGTTGGAGTCACACTTTTTCCCACAACCAGACCGACTGTGCGGCCGGGAAGGGGGAGGGAGAAGGGTTATGGGGGAGTGGGGCATGAACAGCGGGCCGATCCATGCCACAGCAGGCGGCTTTAGCTCTTTCTCTCTCGAGACGTGAACATTGTTTAGCTCACGATGGGGTGAATAACGTTTTCACCTGTGAGAGGCTAAGGCTTAAGGAAGAACACAAGGCAGCGCGATGTAAACGAGGAAATGAATATGAGCGTCATCAGAGCAGTCACCCCCTCTTGCGACGCCCTCTCCCTGGTGGCGAAGGCGCAAAGTATTACTCCGCCAAATCCACCAGAAGCCTAAGCACCCCGTGCACCAAGTACAAGATCTGGCCATGTATCTTTCTGCCAATTATTAAATTCTTCTTCTAGGCTTTGCAAAACAGTGGATATAAATAAAATAAAATGTTTATTTTACACCTACCTAATATGAAGACCTCTGTAGAGCAAACAGTTGTGTATTTTGATTGCTTTCTATTATTAGCAGCGCTACATCAGAACTCTGCAGCTCTCCTATTTGTTTTCCTCATTAGGCCCGAGCCCCATCAGGCCTAGCAAAGGGCCTCTTAAAATCGTATACCAGCACTGCCTATTGGATGTCGGCCATTTTGGATGAAAGCCTGCAAAGCGGAATCTGCCATTAATTTTTTTTTGTTTTACACTTCACAAAATCTATAGCCTCCTAGGGTGTTTATCGGAACAAGCTTATTTTGGGGATAATCTTGAGAAGTGGAACTTCAAAAGTTAAAAATCAAATTCAAATGTATTTATGAATTTAATATAAAGTCAATCACACCCATGCCATATTTTTCAAGATGTTGCCGTAGCGATGACCAGAACGTCATAATTTATTCTGAAGGAAAAATGTTAAAATTGCACAATTCTTGCGCTTTTTCTATCTCCTCCCAGGGCATTTATATGAATGAGCAAAACCTGGTGAAAATGATCGAGAGAAGTGTGGAATCAAAATTACTTGAATAAACAAGTAAATACTGATATTTTAACATACTGAAATGTATTAATTTGCACAGAGGGATACAGATTCATACAAATGTTCCTCTGTATACGGTCAACTAGCATTGTTAAAAAAAACACCTTTTTACTTTGTCAGGCAGCGACAGGGCACAAAAAGAATCATTCAATCAAAAACTCAATCACTGCAATTTGCTGTAATAATACATTCCAAAATCCCCAAAATGAGACCCTTGAAAAAAAACAAAGCAAGCCAGTAATACCATAATTTAAGATTGAGAAGGCGAAATGCCCCCTTGCTTTGGGCAGGGCGGTCGGCGATGGCTGGATAAAGCTTTGTGGCTATATTTACCAGTACATTTGTCTTTTGACTAATGTTAAAATGGACAGGAAAATGATATCTCTACTGTGGCTGAAATATGTCACAGTCATTGTGACCTGCTACTTATACCGACTGTATCTCAGGAAGTACCAGATACATTTAAAGTCTATTTGGCCTTTCTCCAAACTTGAAAAAGGCAAACATTAGCCACTTTAATTATTTACAAAGCTAATTTACTGATGCGCTACTGCTTTGATTACACCTGTCTGAATCATAGCCTTTAAATGTTTAACCAGGATATTTAGAGAGCTGCTGTGTACCAGCGTGTTTTATTTTTCTTCTTTAAGATTTAATATATTTTAATTCAATATGTCAGCTTTCATAAAGATATTTCCCAATGGACCGCAAAACTTTACACTTTATGAGCAACAAATAAACACAATCTTAAACATTTCTTAGACAACACATAAAGTGCACCAAGGTTATGTCTGAAAGCTTCACTCAAGACTGTACTATATCTATCAAACACCAACAAATGGACATGGCATGTTGGATAAACAAACACCAACAGCCAATCTGGGAGAAGAGAGGGAAGCGTATAAGGCTCACAGGAAATACGAAACTTAAGTAGATGAGGTACAGCAGAAACATGTGTTTTTAGATACGCAAGCAAATCATAGTTTATCCACCAGCTCATGTTCCTCAGTGTTGGGAAAGAAATGCATTTATTGTGATGTGTTTTCAGAGCAGCAATTTAAAAATGCATATCTCAATCTCAAACACAGGCGTGGGAGGGAAATGGTTTGGTCGAGTATCAAGCTGTAGCATCCACAGGTTACAGTGGCCATTCAAACCACATTGAACTCCTTTAGCTTTAGTCCTTGTGTTTTTTTCGACTCAAAAGCAACGGTTTCAATTTAAAACGCTTCTACTTCACAGCTTTAGCTCCCAAATGTGTGTTCAACAGCCAAACTATTAACCTTCTACTCTAAACTGCTTCAGACATTTCTCACAATCACCCATGTGCACTGGGATGGATCAGTGCCCATACCATAGATTTTACAGGTATTGGCATCGCGAGAACCGAAACGATCACCGCACCAGTGCTTCGCCATTTTATTCACACCCCGTGGTATCAGTATCAGCAAGTATCAGTACTGGATCTGAATCAGAACGACACTAACACGCTCAATGCCCTTATGCAAAACAAAAACAGTGAAGCTCCAATGTTAACACTGTAATGGGTATGAGGCGGAAAAACGGACTGATATTTGTATTAGTTCAAATAAACTCATTATATAATATTTGGATAAGATTACATAAATAAAAAGACAGTCACTCTGCTGCTATCAGTTATTTTTGGGCACGGGGGAAAAAAGATTAAAAACTGAAAAGGCTGCATCAAACAAAACAACACAAACACGTGGAGGAAAACAAAGAAAGCTGTACTCATTTGAAGGAATTTGTGTCCTCTCTTCACATTTAAAAAAAGATCTTAAACATTTACCCAGCATTTAGATTTAAATGCGTAACGTGTATAATATATTTGATTAGTTCAGAAGTGGGCACAAATTAACTACTGACAGGAGCAGCGGGAAAACTGCATTCCCGCGCTTTCCAGAGCTTAATGAAAAGCCCAAAGGAATGGTCTGTCAAGTGCAATTTCCTGATTTTCAAAATGGACTGACAGGCTCAAACTTACCAATGGGGAGCCACATATATGTTTAAACGGACACTTTTCAAACAGAAGGCTGATGTATGCCTTGAATGTGTATTTTCCAAAAACGTATAACTATCATGTCAGATCACTGGGAGATTTCCATCCATCGTCACAAAAAACTGCCATTTGGAAGCTCTCGGGAAGAAACTCATAATCCCCCCCCCTCTCCAACGAACTTTACACTTTGAACAATGCAGTCACACAGGCACTGTTCCCCTGGCAACCGCCCGATTCGTCACTCCAGAGAATGCGTCTCCGCTGCTCTAGAGTCCAGTGGCGCCGTACTTTACTCAGCCGGTGCTTTGCATTGCACTCGGTGATCTATGGCCCTGACGCTGCTGCTGCTGCTCAGCCGGAGAAAAGAATTTCATGAAACTCTCTACATTGTGTTCTTGAGCTAATCTGAAGGCCACATGAGGTTTGGAGGTCTGTTGCGATTGACTCTTTGGGAAGTTGGCAGTTGATTACTTCTCAATAAAAAAAAAAATCCAATTCCATTTTTGCCCTCTCTTTTTAAAAGCTGGTGTATTTCATTAATTATATCTAGAGATGCACCAATCCAGCTTTTTTTTGCTTCTGATACCAATACTGGGGTTTGAGTATCTGCCAATATTTACCGATACCAAGAGACTTTGTATTGTATTGTCCTTAGTCTTGTGTTTTATGTGTTGGTGCAAAGATGAATTTCTACTTTGGTATTCAATTCATTCTTATTAGTGGCTTTCTCTGAGTGAAAAATGTAATAAACTCTTCTCTCAATTTTAAAAGGGACTAGACAGAGTTTAAAAATGTTTAAATTATGTATTTTCCTCCCCCTACAACATGCTCCCTAATGTGTAGAATGAGCCCACAACTGCCTCTAAAATCCTGCACTGTCGCTCAAAAAGTAGTTAATTCGGGTCCGCAGTGCCGTCATGCATGAGTTTAAAGGGATGTTTCAGGATTTTTGACATAGGGCCTCATTTCCTAGTTATCCAGAGTGTTGCTGATTTTTTTTTTTGTAATTCATGCAGTTCTTATATTTGAAGAGGTATGTGACTCTAGGCTTGTGCTAGGCTAGCGCATTTCTATGGTATCAGCTAGCCTGCATTAAAAGTCTGACGCGCTCCACAGTGCACCTGAGGAAAATCACTTATAACACCAGACTAACCATATAAATGTCTGTGTCGATAGAATAATTTTTGGAATATAACTGACCTTGCATCACATGAATGATCGCATTTTGAGGGACTATTTTCTAGCAGATCACTCCGCCGCTGCGTAGCTTATACAACCACAAAGCTGATGCTGCTCAAATATAAGGTATTTTAAATGCAAAATGGTTCAAATTACTCCATCGACACAGACATTTATATCACTATACTGGAGTTATAAGTGATTTGCTTCAGGTGCACTGTGGAGCGGGTCACACTGTTTTTAATGCAGGCTAGCTGACACCATAGAAATGCGCTAGCCTTGCATTAGCCTAGCACCACGAAACTCATCAAATATAAGAACTGCTTGAACTACAAAAAAAATATCTCCAGAAATCAGCAACACTCTGGACAACTAGGAAATAAAGCCCCTATGTCAAAAATCCTGAAAAATCCCTTTAATATAGAAGCTGCAATAACATGTAAGACCTGAGGTGCCAGTAGTGAGTATAAAATGACCAACTTGCATCTAGTCCCTTTGTGATCAATCAAGTCCTTTCATTGTCATGATGTTTCAGATCAATTATTAATTATATCTATAGGATAAACATTTAACAAGGATCACTGGACTTTTATACACTAAATATCCTGGGGTATATGACAGACTTTAGGCTACATTAATATAAACAACTCACATGAAGTGATCTGATCATTACAAGTATATTAGATCAGTTATTTCTTAAACTCAAATACAAACACTTGGCTTCAGCAGTGGTCGATTGTATTTTATTAGGCTACTTTAGGTATTTTTATCATAGTTTCTGACCCAGCCTTGATAAGTTTTCATCATTAGCATGCTCCCGCTAGCTTTAGCATACTATTGCTAACCGCGGCATTTTGCGCAGCGATCAAAAATACGTTTGCAGAAGTTAAAACTAACTCAGAGTGAATTCACCTGGGTCTTAGCTTTACAATGATACACAGCATCCCCATATTCACTTTACGTGAAGAAAACTGTGTTTTTAACGCGCTGAGAGCCAAAACTGGTATCGATATCGTATTTTTGCCAGCATCGGCTCCGATATCTAACACCAGTTTTGCATCGGTGCATCCCTAATAAGATCCTTAACTGCCTCGTCTCTTTTGAATTAACACTGCTCCTGAATGACCAAACCAAGTTCTTTAGACGCAAACTTTAAAAGGTAAACTGAGCGCTTTCCTCCAAAATAGGAGTGCGCTCAGAATTTTTAGTTAGTAGTATATTGCTTTTAGGGAGAGGAGCAAAGAAGAATACCTGAGTTATTTTGGACTGCACAGACGATACTATGGATGAGGACACAGCTTTGTCTTTCTCCTGAGAGCCGTCCCTGTCGAGAGAAGAGGGAGACAAAGTATAAGCAAGAGAACAACACAACAGAGCTAACTGCAGAGAGGCATGCAGTATTTATGAGGTTCAGAAATGCTCAAAGCCGGACAGGCATTGAAAACAACAGGCACGGGAGAGTCGAGAAGAAACAGAGGAAACATAAGAGAAGCCTGTAAAAGGTAAAAATCTATGCCCCCCCAAACAACTGTAGCCTTAAAATATAAACTGCATACACTCAAGTGGGGATATGAAAATTGCGGATACTAAAATAAAATAAAAAAACGGCCTTTTCGGGTTGTTCCACGGCTCATTTTCATTTAAAATGCATTTTCAAATCACCAACTTTTTGTAGTTCATCCTTGATCGTGGATCCAACTCTGCAAATCAACACTATTTGCAGAGGCGAGCGCAGAGTTTATAGTTGCCAGAAGAAAGACTTTAAAACTGTGTGTGTGTTGGCTCTGTGCTGCTAACTTGACATTTACAAAGGGATCGCTACAACACAGGCTCAGAGACGACTTCATTAAATCCAACAGGTGGCATTTCATTCATGACCATTACATGACCACAACTTCTTACCTTTTGGTTATGCTAAAATACCACACTGCCTAACGAAGATCGACCCACATTCGTCTTGTGTTGCTCTGAGACTAATTGCCTCCACCAAAGGAGAAGGCCGCGAGAGTGATAAACACACTTGAGGTAGTAGCATTAACGCTATTTGAAAGAACAAAACAAAACAGTAAATCCAAGTGGCGTAATATCGCTTCCATTTCGCGGCGATGAAAACCAAATTGACTTGATTTTCTTTCCCAAAATTGACACTATCCCTTGGTGGAAGTAACAAATAAACAGGACTGTTTGGTTTCCTCTTCTGTGGCTCTGAGATACATGACCGTCAGGAAACAAAGGGCTGCAAATGTGTCTGATTGCAGATTAGAATGCACAGCCCCTGATTGCATTAACCACAGCCCTCGAGCGCTAAATGGCTAATATTACAAGTTTGAACTGCCAAACTCACAGCAAAAGCTACTTAGTGCACACAGCATCAGAGTTCAGAAATATGATCATCCTCACTGGACGGATTACTTTTGAGTTTTTTTTTTTTTTGTCTAATGAAGAAACAGAAATGGTAATGAACCTCATCAAGAGGAGGGTTATTTAAAAATTGAAAATGCAAATCAAACTATTTGCAAAAACTAAAAATGACTAAAATCAGGTAAGTAAGAAGAGTTTTCTCTAAGTAATACTCTTGGGTGAGTTGATTAGCCCTTTCATCCATCCATCCATTTTCTTCCACTTGTCCGTTTCCGGGTCGTGGGGGCAGCTGTTGGAGCTGCCCAGATCACATTGCACCAGCCCCTTATGGCTCCTCCTGCAGGTGGTGGGTCCACAGAAGGACGGCCTCACAATTCAAACCGGGCCTGTTGGTCTCTCATAAGGGGCTTCTGAACCGCTCTTTGTCTGACCCGTCACCTCGGACCTGTTTGCCATGGGAGACACTACCAGGGGCACAAAGCCCCCCTCAACAGAGCCCCCAGGATCATTCGGGTGCTCAAACCTCTCCACCACGTTAAGGTGGCGGTTCCAGGAGGGGAGCCCTTACATATTAAAAACAATTTTTCATTTACACTTAGATATAAACTAATCTATGATACAAAGTATAAGATAATTGTCAGTTTTCATATTGGTTTGACCCATATTGTTTTTAAGGAAAGGCAGTGCAGCACAGTAAAAAGAACTGAACAGTATTTCAGTATTATTTTAAAAGAACACGTATTTTTAATGATTAGCGGAAATTTTTTTAAATAAGTGGCTGCACCTTAGAGTTTAGTGGGTACGTTTAGCAGAAATGAAGGCTCAAGGGGGACGCGAGACAAAAAGGTTGGGAACCACTGGTATTGAAAGAGAAAATGTACAATCCCGCCGTAAATTAAAAAAAAAAAGAAAATCGATCTGTTTTTGAGAGAAATGTATTTTGATCTTTTTGTGTGGGATGCTGGTACTCTATGTCTCATCAACCTCCGTCATTGTTTAGCCCCATATTTCGCAATGTGGGTCACGCTGATGAACAACAACCAGAAAAAGCGATTTGATTTTGGGGTTGCTTAGGCGGATGATGTTGTAGCTTATCAAACATTTAAGTAAGAAGTAGAAAAATAACATTTGCGTTGTTGATGTTTGTGATCAAAAGACGCGTTGCATCAATGTGTCATAAGTGCTCCGCGTCTGCATCACTACACCTTATCCTTCTACGTCACCAGTTTGCTGCAGCTTTTTTTTTTCTTTAATTGATCACAAACAACCTCTGCTCTCTCTACTCTGTGAACAGCAAATATTGAAACAGAGCATCTATGATTGATGTGCTTTTTTTTTGCCAGACTTCTCACTGTTCCTTGCGTTTTTTTTTCCAAAGCTCTAGAGTAGGCACTTGTGTAACTTCGCAGCAGCTCAGTAGTGGGATCAACTATGGCCTCACAACAACAAAGAAGGTCCAGGTTTTGAGTAACCGGCTCGGGCAGGACCCCTCTGTGTGGAGTTTGTGCGTTCCTTCGAGTCAGCGTAGTCTGGTTTCCTCTACCTCTAAAACATGCATGAGGTTTACCCATAGTGACTCAGGGCTCCGTCTGATCTCTGAATAAAGCACTTTAACCATCACGTTTGTACAGCCAAGCAAAGTATGAGGGATGTTTACCGAGACTGTGCAAAGCTGGAGGCGGGACTAGCAGCCGGTGACGCTCCTCTGGATGATGAGAAGGGCGACAGGGATGAACCAGCAGCCTGTACAAGTCCTGATAATGTCAACGAGCTCTGGGTTATTTCAGGCGGAGATCTGAGAAGGAAAAAAAAAAGATTTCATATTTCACTTGTCGACAATGGTCTGCAGTACCAACTTTAATATGTATTGTTAAGGTCTTATGAGTAACTCAGGAGACCAGAGCACAGGCTTTCGCGATGAAGAACAAATAAAAGCAGATCAAACACCTGAATTATTGTGGTCAAAATTCAACAACACCCTGTTTTTCAGAACGCCTTTTGGAGCGTGGACTTGTACCTTGTTGACATCTCCAAACACTGATTATGGAGATGAAATGCAAAAATCCTACGATCTTTTAACTCAGGGCCAATCAGTATTCTCTGAGGTCGAACAAACAGTGGGCGGTGTGTTTGGTGTTTACCTGGATCTGGAGTGTCCCCGGGGTGCTGCCGAGCTGCTGCTGCGATGAAAACGCTCACGGTCGTCGTACCTCCGCTCTGATGACGTCCCCCGCCGGCTTCTCCTCCCTGGGGAAAACGAGCGCGATCTGGACACAAACCGCACGGCACATGACAAAGAGTGAGATGATCAATTAAAGATAAAGGACAAAAAGTTGAAAAAGAAGAGTGGCGAAAGCATTGGAGGAATTTGATCAAACTGGTAAAGCAGGGCTGGGAAACAGATTTAATCAATCAATTACTTTATTAATTATTTTCCGAGGTGTTTTTAAATCAAGATTCAGTTCATGGAGCAAATTTTGAACACATCTTGTAGCATTAACATTTGAGAAAAGACCATTGCAGAAAATGTTTGTGGAGATCCTGCTCTTAACTACAGGTATAAAGTGCATATGACAGGTTTTAAAGACTTTTTTTTTTACAAGGAAAACATCAGTTGCAAGTTCATCATTTGCATAATTCTCATTTTATTTCAGTGAAGCAGCAAAAGTTTGACTCATTTCCCACTGACTTAACATGGTTGGCACGGTAACAGTTTAAAATTGTTCACCTTCTTCTATGTCCCTTCCTGTCAGTGTCCAATAAGGAAGTGAAACTATAAACGTCAGAAAAATGTAAAGAAAACTAAAGAAAGCCGGGCACAATCTTTAGCAAAATCTTAAATATAATCGTGTTAACTATGTTTTAGCAAAAAATTCATCTTATGTGTCACATTAGGGCTGCTCGATTATTGAAAAAATAATAATCACGATTATTTTTGTCATAATTGAAATCACGATTATTGAAACAATTATTTGTTGCATTTAAAAAAAACTCTTTATTTTATTTATATATTTATTAATCAAAAAACTATGCTGAATATTTTCTGCTTTCTGAACAGTCATAAAAGTACAAATGATTTCAAGTTTCACACCTGCTCCCTGCTGGCCAGCCCTCACACCTGCGCAAGTAAACTGAGCAGCGCGGCCTGATGACATCATCACACAGCACTGTTTGTTTTTATGTCAGGCAAAAGCATGAGCCATGGCTCGTGAAATGTGAAGGGAAAATAATCCCAGCGCCATGAAATAATGAAAATTATTCAGATTATGCTAATTTTGTAATCGTTTAGAGCAATAATCAAAATTGTAATAGAATTTAGATAAATTGCACAATAGCGTTGCTATTAATTTTTTTGAGAATGACTAGACTCGCAAATCTAAACTCAATAGCAAACCAAGGAAAAAGAAAAAATATATAATTTGTAGAGATGCACTGATCCAGCTTTTTTGCTACCAATACCGATACTGGGGTTTGAGTATCTGCTGATACCCGATATTTACCAAGACCACTTTCTTAAAAATGGCTTTCTCTGAGAAAATAACACAACATTTCATAAACAACTCACATGAAGTGATTTGATCATTCCAAATATGTTAGATCAGTAATTTCTTCTACAATTTCTTCTACATACACGGACGTCTGGTCTTTGTCCGTGCGCTCGGAGGCGTAATTATACGAGGAGCACAACGTCCGCGCAGTAACTCCTAAAGACTTCCCCCGCTCACTTCCGTCAATAACCTTTAGGAGTTACTGCGCGGACGTTGTGCTCTTCGTATCATTACGCCTCACAATATAGTACCCCTTTTTATCTGCTTATAAAATCGACATGTTACATTTCTGTGTAAATATACTTTGCATGAAAACACTTCACGTAACTTTATTTAAATAGGGAACACGTGGAAGAGCTTGGTAGCTTCTATCGTGAGCTTTTTTGGAGCTATATGACATGTGGGAGAGGCTGCGTATGTGCTCCGTTTGCGTGACAGAGCGCACGGACAAAGACCAGACGGGGATATATTAACTCGGCTAAGGTTAGGTAAGAACATATCTCACTATGTAAAAACGGTGGCCTATTCCTTTAAAGGGGGGGTATTATGCAAAATCGACTAAAAACAAACACCAACTCAGCGATTGAATTCTCTTGGTTCCTAGTTTTCCAATGATATGCAGCATGCCCATGTTCACTTAGATTTAGGTGGTAAAAGTTATGTTTTTAAGGCGTTGAGAGCCAAAACTGATATGATATGTGTAGCCGATACCTGATATCGTATTTTTTCAGTATCGGCTCCCATATCAGATACCAGTATCGGATCGATGCATCCCAAATTTTACCCACATTGGCCAATCCTTAGCCTTGCAATACTTCCACCCCCCCCATCTCCTAATCCCATGATGTACTTTGGAAACCTCTGAACTGAAAATTAAGATCAAATTAAAATGTAAAAGTAGTACATGTTCTACAAATGTGTGTGCACGAGTCGCAGCTTAATCTCCGGCACTAGATAATCCTATCAGTGATACTCCTTGACAGAACAGTAGGAGCAGCAGTTGTTAAAGGCATTAGACAGGTAATGTGACAGGCCGGGAACATAATGATTAATAACCCTCTGATTTATATCCCATCACCGCTGGAGCTCAGGCACACGGGGCTTCGATGAAGAAAATTAATAGAAAATAATTTGACGCTCTACTTCCCTCAAATTCACCGGCCCTATTTCTCCCTCACCCTTTCTTAAGGACATAAATATTCCCAGAAACAATGGAGCCAATCGATGGAGCAGGAATTAGCAGTGAAAAGGAACCACATTCAAAGCTAAAGGAAAAAAGGGACTACATTTCCAGTGTAATGGGTGCGATTCAACAAAATATGACTTTGTTTTGTCTTTCATTTGCATGCCGCTAATGTTTGTAGTTTCACCGTATTTTACCACCGTGCAGGCAGAAGGTGACATTAACTGATCTCGCAATATCTTTTATGGAGGAGAGAAAGGGAGGGCTATAAATTCATTTGCTAACCATTTATTTTCGTAAGAATTGGGTGATGCTACACTTAGTTGGAAATCATTGACCTTGTTGGAAATTAAATCAGAGATAAACATGCCTCTTCCAAACTCAATAACCATTGCGGTGTTCAGGGTTTGCTTAATTTACATTTTAAGATTATTCAACAGCTTGTGTCATTCGAGTTCAGCTCATCTAAAGTACGCAAATTTGTTATTTTAAAACAAAATAACAATAACGCATTTAAACAGGAGGCAAATCATCATGCAGATGAATTCAGTTTAAGACGATGCAGGCGAGAATGCTTCTGTGCAAGTTCACAGAGCTGGGTGCCAAAAGACATTCAAAGTACAGTCTTTTTGGATGAAGAGTTACTTTTATCTCATATATAGTGAATGAAATGAAATATAAACTGATGCAGTGTTTCATATTAATATTAAGAGAATATGAATGGCAAGTATTAATATTAGATTTTTTGGGTTAATTTGTGAGATTCCAAAAAAACATGTTAAAATGTTTTAGTCTAGATTGTTGCTATGGTGCTATTGCTCATAAAGAAAATGTAAAATATCAGATTCATTTTGTTAATGGCTGACCAACAATGATCTGGACGGGGCCTGTTGGGTGTGTATGGTCTGTTCTGCTGATGGAAAGCCAGTCCATCTCACCGCTGCTACGATCCTCTCATCATGAAGAAGACGTACAGGCCCAACTGACTGAAGGAGAGCTTCCTTCAGCAGGTTGTCAGGAAGCTGAACTCTCCCCCTCCCCTCCCTCTCCCACCACTGTTATTGATATTGCTACATATTAACCCTTGTATTTTCGCACCAAGAGTTAGAAAGTAGCGTCATATCGATTCTTTGAACGTGCTTTATATTCTATAGACTATAGGCCTTGAGCTCTAACCTGGATCGGTGGCCCCTCCTGTAGGCGCTGGGCAGAGAGTGTTTGGCCCGAGACTTCGATCTGGATCTAGACCTCGACCTGGACCTCTTCTTGTGTTTCTTCTTCTTCTTGTCTTTGTCTCTCCCTTTGTTGCGCTCCCTGTCTGTCCCTCTGGAGCGAGAGGAGGAAGCGGCAGCGAGGCTGTCCACGGGGGTTCTCTGATCTAACGAGTAGCCCGCTGATGACATGTCTGAGAGCGCGGAGAGAGCCTGCTGCATCTGGAGACAAACACAAAGAAGGTCAATCAACTCAGGCTTTATGAATGGGCACCGAGCAAACACGACAGTCATTGATTGAACTAAGAACGAAGGCTTGCTCTTCGACATAAGGAACAATGAGAGATTTCCCACATGGCACGCCGCTTTGTGGAGCCAGACAATGAATGCGAGCATCTATCCGCCTAATGAGGCCCAGGTCGCAAACAAGGTTGTCGAGGTACAAAGATTAAAATTGTATTGGTGGAATAGATGTATTCCCTAAAGACACATTGGACATTATAAATTATGCAGACCACATAGAGTGGGTTAACACAATTTATCGAAGCCGTAGGTTACATAGTATTTCTAATATTCTACGTTCTACAAGTTGCTGGCAGGGATTGGACAGTATTTTAAAGATGTACTGCAGCATTTTATCACTGTTGCAGCATATTGCATGAAAATGGTCTGATTTGCATAACAGCAAGACACACATTAACATGACATACTCCCCTTCATCTGTTCCTTTTCTTTCAGAGGTTGCCACAGATGGGAACTAACCACATATTCCTGCTGAGATACCGGATTTATGGATTTCTTTTTTTCTCAAGTGGAAACAGTGGTAATTCTGCTCCACACACACACAAAGTTATCAGTGAGTAAACGTAATGCTGGGCTCAGAATCATCTTGGTTTAATCTTATTTGATGTTGACAAAAATAGTCAAACGTTAATGTACCAGCTGCAGAAAAGCAGCTGCTGCAAAACATGTTAAACCCTTTTTTGTTTCAATTTAACATGTTTTATATTATGAAAGAGTAAAACAAGACAAGAGACAATGGTAACTAGAATGTTGAAGATAAGATGTTATACAGTAAGTGTAAAGCAGCCACATTTCATTATTTGATTACAGAATATTGTATTCTACATTACTATCATCATTAGGTAGAATATTATATTCTACCTAATGTTAGTGGCACAAAACACATCATTGCCAACTATATCAAATAAAAAAATGCAGAGGGTAATGAAAATGGTCCATCTGATAATTTTGGTTTGTCTATAATGTGTCTGAGTTTTGATAATGATTAATGATATATTTAAAAAAGCAGTAAACAAAGCAAGTAAAATAACGTCAAACAGCAAATCGAAAATTGTTTACCTGACACCCAAGCTCCTTAAAAGGGGCTATACAGAGTTTAAAAATGTTAAAAGTAAGTATATTCCTTCCCCTCCATGTTCCAACAATGTCCTAATGAGGCCAGACCTGTTCACTACAACTGCCTCTAAAATCCTGCACTGTCACTCAAAAAGGTGTTAATTTGGGTCCGAAGTGCCGTCATGCACGAGCTTAATATGGAAGCTGCAGCTACACATTTGACCTGAGGTGGCAGTAGTGAGCATAAAATGGCTAACTTGTTTTAAAGCTGCAACCATTTTAATTGGAAGCAGAATGTGTTTCATTTTTAAGAGAGAAAACTGATAAATGCATTTGACAATATGTCATAACGTAGCAAGGGAATGAGGAAACGGAATAAAATTATTTATTGTTGTCTTTTATTTGCACATCATTTGGAGTTTGGGTTGAAATGGAGATATGGGACATTTTCAGGTGAAATGTAGGAGCTAACAAATAAAAGGCTTATCCAGACTCCAGATGGAGAAAGTGTCTGCGCTCTTACACCTGCTCAGCCGAGATACCAAAGTTTGGATGGGGAGAAAAGTAAAGACGAAAAAGCCCAAAAGCGTATGGTCTATACAAATGTATTAAATACACTGCCTGATCCTCCCCCCCAAAAAAGGTCACACGCTCTAATACGTGGTAGGAGCGCATATTAGCGCACACAATGGCTGTGGCATTGTTTCAGTAAGCTTCTATAATATCCAGTGTTGCATTCATTTTACACCAAGAGATGTTGTATGGGAGAGTGTGATCACAAACAAAATCTTCTCTGGGACATCGACACTAGCAGCCAATGGTAAGTGGAGCTCCAACCATGACGTCACATCCACAAACTAATCCAAACTAACCCCAACCTCACCATAGCGCTAACCCTAGGGATAGTGACATTTACAAAAGGTATCTTCAAGCGTGAGCAGGAATCTGACCAATCAGGGAGTCGACATGCAAATTTGGCCTTTCCAATCCTGGGGGAAAAATTACAGCCAGGCGAGATCATAACAGTTAAAATCCAAGTGGCGCCTTTTTTTGAATTTGATTTTGGTCAGGGAGTGTATATTAGGCAGGATAACTTGTTCTCCACTGTGAGAGACAATCAAGAAGCACCATTTTTTTAAAATAATATCGGCTATCTACCGATCTAGCGCAGAGAAAAGTCAATGTCTTCGGGACCGAATGTGATAGAGACTTCCTGGAAAGAGCGATGTCAGGGCTTTAAAACAAGTCCTCCCACAACTCAGGGGAACAGAGAAACATCGCAATTAAAATTGGTTAGCGTAACGTGTTTACCTTAATATATATATTTATTTAGCTATTCACCTACTCATGTAGCCTTTCTTTGGTTTCGATCACTGTGCTGAACTCTGTGGAACTCAGATGCTCAAATAGAAAAAAGATGAATTGAATTGAATATATCCCTTTCGTAGTCCCTCTGGAAGTAATACAAGTGCTGATGGGATGATTGGGGGGTCTGTCATCTCCCCCTGGTGTCTCTGACCAGAAAACGACAATTGCAACTTCGCTGCCTACGGGTTGGAGGCCCCAATACACCCTAATGGAATCACGAAGAAGAAGCAAACAGGCTAACAATCGAAGCTAACTGCGGGCTAGTGCCGCCAGATGTACAATATCCCTCTCTCACGGACAATTCATGAGTAAAAAAGCGCAACATGCTATGACACCTGCAGTTGCGCTGGTCTCCAGAGGCATGAGTTACTTAGTTCTGCTTTAAATACAGGTTTCACTAAACCTCAGTCAATATGGACATGCTGCACCTTATTTTGAAGCACATAACCTGGAGAATCCAATCACATGACGTGGCTAGCAAACAGTATGCTAATGCCAATGCTGTCCCATGCTAAGCACAGCACCAATGATTGAATCACTTAAAGTAATAAATTCGGCTACTGCTGAAGTGGCCAAGTATCTATGTTTTTACAGGATTATAGGCCAGACATTTGGACAAATTGGTATAAAATAATGGTCACAAATATAGGCCAAACATATCGGCATTGGCCTTAGAAAAACCCATATCGATCGACCTCTAGTATTAACAACAGTCACTACCCAATCAGACAATGCATTATGGAACTTAAGTAATCCAAGCAACTTTGACAAAAAAAAACCTGTCTTATGATGAACCATAAATAATAACCTCAAAATCAAAGTGCAGCAGAAGTACTTTTTGGCTGCAGAGCTTATTCAGCAGGCTGTGTTTCCTCCTGAAAGCTCACACTCGGTGCTCCAACGCTGTCACATAAACATGATGAGCACGACAAGAAACAAGGCGCACCTACATAAAAAGATCAAGTCAGCTCGTTTAGCAAACTCCACAAAGACATGGCATCAGCAGTCACCTGTCTTCTAATCTCCAAAGGCCCATAGTACAACCAGAGCAGAAATTGTGAAACTTTACGCCAGCTTTCCAAAAAAATGCTGTACCGTCGTTATCAATTAAGCACTTTCAACAATTTCTGCGTTTAGTTTCTACAGTTGGTTCAGTGCAGTTTTAGAGGAGATGCATGCCACATAGCTGGAAACTTTGAAAAGCGCAGACATATTGCTTTCAAGTATAATAACTCCACACTGGTACAACTTCCTGACACAAGTTCTCAGATGGCCAGGGCAGAGCAGAAGTCACAGTGCCATCAGATTGACAGGAAAGGCACACAGTGACAGCAGCCACCTGTCCCAGCAGGGAAGAGGCCAGTGTACTGCAAATATGTGAGGCCCGCATGAGCCGCTGACATTAAACATCCATCAAATAGACAGGTCATCTACACTTCAAATAACTCACTGCACCTTATTTACACTAGAAAGAATATGTCCCTGCGTATCATGATAAAAGTCTGTGAACATTCAACTTTAGAAAGGATAATGTGGCCTTTTACTGAGCTCTGTTACGCCCAGAAGAGGCTTATTCTACAACAAAGCATATCAGTAAATTCCACGGACAATTTATTTAGTCACAACTAGGGATGAATTGATATCTCTTAGTACGAGTGCTTTGATTTGAGTACTTACCGATACCAAATACCGATACAAGTACAAGGCATTTTCACAGCAGATTGGTCAGTAATTACTTAATTTACTCATTTACATTTCCTTGAGTAAAGCAGGCTACACTTTTAAGAGAAGTTATATCAGCATTGAACAGATGCCATTTGATTTTTTAAACTTTTCATTCAAAATCCTTTTTAATTTTTATTGCACTATCCATCATAGACAGAACAGCCCATGTCCAAAAGCTTTTCAATGCCTGTGCTTTATTCATTTATCTATTTCTATTTAACAATAGTATAGAGATGGCTACTTATTATTGCAACTAAATGGTCTCTTTTCGCCTTTACTACAGCTCCGTGTAGATTTTCTCCTGTGTTTAAGGCAACTTAGCCAGTAGCCTACAGCATTTTGCTTGTTTTTTTTCTATATGGACATGCTGTATCTCTTTATCTTGCGTTTTCTGAGTTGAAATAAGCCCCTGGGCATAAAGGGGCTTAACACTCGCCAGATCTGCTAGCCGCTAGTTAGCAGCTAGTTTAGCAACATTAGCCTGTATCTTGTAAACACTGCAGACTCCACGCTGCAGCACCAGCCATATGTAGCTCTGGTAAAATTCAGCACAGACCTTGATTTAGGGAGTGTCGTCTGTAATCAAGTCAGCTCTATGTGGCATATTGCATTTATACCAACTGAATTGGGTGTTTGTTTTTTTTACGTATTTTGCATATTGCTTTGTTGCCAATATTAAGTTGTTTTAAGTTTTTCTTAACTTCCTTTTTGTCTTATATTTCAGACCCCCGGATATCAGGAAAACCGGTGCGAAGTAAAAGTAATTACCGTATTATCCGGACTAAAAGTCGCTCCGGCTAAAGCCAAAATCTGCGTATTAAATAACAAAACAACAGGCTGAATAGACGCACCGTAACACATCGATGGTTAGCTACATGGAGCATAAACAACGCACTAAATAGGTGTCTGGTTTGTTAACATCACATAAACAGTTCAGATAACTATAGCATAAAGAACACACCAAACTCTCGATCTCACTCCAAATCACTAAATCCATTGAAATCTTCATCCTCGGTGTCACTTCTGAACAATCGCCCTGGCAACTACCTGGGCACGGAGGCGTAACTGCACCGTTGACAAGCCTCTCCCAACAGCATGTTTTTCAAGCTCTCATTTGTGAACTAATTTCTCTGGCTGTGGCCATCTAGCTTTTAGCCCGTGATTAGCTTTGCTTTGTTTTCTTCTCTAAGAGTAACCTCCGCTTCTCGCTCACTCCAAACTTTCTTTCTGCTGCTCGATTAGCCTGCAGCGCCCTCTAGCAGCATGTGAAATTATATATTTGAATTTTAAAAAAAAGGAAGGAAAAAAATCACATATTAGTTGCTCTGGAGTATAAGAAAAACAATGACAAAAAAGTGTGACTTATAGTCCAGTAAATACGGTAATTATGGAGGTTCGACAAGTGGTAAGTGAGGCTTGTCCATACTGCCATAACACAACGACACAAATCAAGGGCATGTTGAAAGAGAACCCCTATGGCCTTAATTATTTCCACTTGATATTCAACAAAAAGCTTCATTTACCTCATACTGTGCAGCAGCGTCCAGCTCTGCTCTCTTGGCCTCGGGCTCTCCAGACCCTGGCCCTCTCAGAGTCTGGAGGAAGAGTGCAGCCTTCCTCTTCCTCTCGGCCTGAAGCTGCTTCTCCTTGGACTCCTTGGATGCCTGGGCCAGCTTCTCTCTGGCAGCTGCGGCCAGACGGTCCTCCAGCCTTTGTTTGGCTGTGGGCAGAGACAGAAGTGGGAAGCACAATAGAGAAGTGGTTAGAGGAATTAGACCACTGCCACCATTTTGGATTTGAACAGTTACTCTATATACAACACCCATTCTGATTTTGTCGATAAAAAGCAAGATTATTCAGGATAAATAACACTCAGGGCTCCTCTGTTCATGTGCATGATAATGATCCCAAACTTTGGCATATTTCGGAAAATTACATAATTTAAACACAATGTGATGCGATCTAAACCTTTGCCCAACAACAGTATAAATAAAGTTGCCTTGCCTAATGGGACTTCAGACCTCCCTTGAACGGCTTAAATGCCTGGCTGCAATGTTTTTTTTGTTTGTTCGTTCTTTTTAATCACTATGACCCATGTGACTACGCTGGGGTAGGTGAAATATTTTTAACCACGCTGGATTTTGTATATCAGCAAGAAATAGTGCAAGCCTTTATAAGCCTAAATAAATAAATAAATAAATAAATAAATCAATGGGGAAAAAATAAATAAATAAATAAAATATATATATAGTATTGCCCATCACTAGTTCAAAGACAATGCAGTCTCAAAAAAAAAGCATGAGAACACAGTTGGCATTCCTGTAACACTGCAGAATGTATATTACAGTCACAGAGTAAATATGCAGGTTGTAAAAGCTCGATGCTCGAACACTCATGTAGTTATTAGTGGAAAGTGCATTTAGTGTGTGGCTGTTTTCTAACCCATCAATACAGATTAGCGCTGGGCTGCCACTGATTCTGCAGCTATCTGATCAAGTTAGGCCGTCTGACTGACAGCCACTTTGCCGCACAGCAAAGCCAATTCACCGGGCTATTTATTAGGCTTCCTCAGCCTCCTTCTCTGGCCGTCTGTCAGCTGCGAGCAGAGCATTAGACTGTGCTGCTGGACCTAAGCGGATCTGTCAGCACCTCTGATGCACAGATGTAGCGCATTCGTCTTCAATAGTCTGGAGAAAGTGCTCTGCTCAAAAGATATTGAACTATTGCCTGTTAAAAGAAAATGTGTAGAAATGCTGCAATGAGCTCTTTAAAAGGCCATCCCATGTAAAAGGCATTTGGCTCAAATACAGGCAGGTGAATTGGCTCTTGGTGCCAAATAACCTGGCAGAAGCAGAAAATCAGAACAACTGTAGTGTTTTTAAGAATGTTTTTGATCATTTCAGTAGTAAAGCCAGAATCTTATGTTTAGTTTCTGTTTATTTATTTGAACAATATACATTAACCTCAGAAAGACTGTCACTTTCCTTCGTACTAGAGGCTAGACCTCACCCAGTGAATATACAACTCTGCTTGAACATATTACTTGCCCCCTGCCTCACTCGTTTTTCGACCGAATTTCTTCCCATTCTCAGAAAATGAAAGTCTTAGATAAGAGGACGTGACAGAGAAGCCCTATGAGCACTTTTGCACGTATGCCCAGATCAACATTCAAAGTGCCATGTACATCATCCAGGAAACAGAAGAAACACGGCTAAATCTGCGTGAGATGGAGCTGCCGCAATTACATTTGAGCTCTGGGGCTTATTACAATGCAGCAACACATACAAAGGAGCGACTGAACTCTGTTTGAATGCAAAAAAAAAAATCCAGATAACATGATGAATACGCACTGGGTGAAAAGGTATAGCGCCCCAACTCATTTTGCAAAGGTATTATTTTACTTGTCCCATTGGCAAGTCAATCTAAAAATCCACTACAATTAAGAGAAATTTGCACCAGGACTAGAATACAGCCAGTTCAACCAATCGCTTTGACTCTGACTGGCTAGAGCAAAAGCATATCCTTTAAATCTGGAATCTACTAGAGAGATGAAAATAATGTGCACTTTAATAACATTATTTATTCTACAAACACAACTAAGACCGATCTATTTAGACCACGTTTTACAGCACAAGCGAGACCAGCAAGAAGAGTGATCAAATGACAGATCAGGCCGCAAAATGTCAGATAGTCCACAACCTGAGGAACCTAACCTTTTATGCACTCGCATCTCCGGCAACAAGGACACCACTACTAAAGGCAACCGTCCAGCAAGGTCAGATGTTCCACTCAAACCGCATACGGAAACACATTACGGGCCAGTAAGTCAATGGTACTTACAGTGAAAATTACTAGTAATGACAGTGGTACTTATTGTGGTACTTACAGTGGTAATTACAGTGGTAATTCTAGGTACATGCTGTGGTACTAAAAGTGGCAATTACCAATAATTAGGGTTAGGATTAGGGTCAGGGAGACACAGAGTTACCACTGGTTTCTAGTGCTTACAGTGATGCATCTATGGTACTTATTGGTAATTCAAGGATACTACAGCAGCAATTCATAGGTAGTAAATGTGGTACTTCTACAGAAGTCATTTCTAGCATTAGGGAAAACAAGAAGTACAACCTTCATTGCTAAGAGTTACCACTGTATCTAGATTAGAAGTATCGCAGTACATACCTTGTAATTCTCACTATAGTATCCTTTAAGTACCACAATAAGTACCTAGAATTACCACTGTAATTACCACCATAAGTACCACTGTAAGTACCACTGTAATAACCTAGAATTACTTCTGTAATTACCATGCAAGCGCCACCGTACGCACCACTGTAACTACCACTGTAAGTCCCATGCACTTACCGGCCCGTAATGTAAAGTACTACCGTATGTTTTAGTATTCATGATGTTCACCTCTAGCCCCTAAAAAACGGATTAATGCCAGTTGAGAGATAGATCTTGTGACTGCTGACAATGTACAACACAGTGCTCGACTCGTAGACTGAAAACCGAGAATAGATTCGAACAGCTCTATGCAAAATGGACAGACGGGAAAAACAGTACCACATCTTTCAGTAGCTGTTGCCCGTTTGAACCTACCTTGTCTAGCCTCCAGCTCCTCCAAACTCAGCGAGGGCTTTTTTTCTTCTGGAACGACGACAGGAACCGCCTCCCTCACCACCACCTCGGGTTCTGGCATGACAACTTCCGAGCCTTCCTCAGTCTCCAACTAGACACACGTGCACAACAGTCTGGTAATGCAATTCGGAAATGTCTTCATTAAAGCGCCATCAGAGGTTAGAGTATCTCTTTGTGGAATGGCGCCAGAAATAATTGTGTGAGTGCACTTCAATTAGACCTTCTCTTCATCCGAGTCGTCGTCCAGTCGCACTCTGTTCTTCTCCAGTGGAAGCATGTCATTTTCCTTGGCTTTTATGGCGAAACTGATTGGCGCGAACGTGGCTGGAAAAGCACATAAATAAGGCTTTTAACATTGTGGTAAAAAGCGTAACAGCAGACTAGTAATTCACAACTTTTGAGTAGAAAAACATGATGAATTTGGCACCAGGCGAAGGAAATTTGATTTTTTTTAACTTTTTTTTTTGTCATAACTTATAAGAGGCTGTCAAAAATGTGGACAGCCTGTGTGGGCAAGACATGCAAACATGCATGCAGCTGGTGAGAATACAGAATACAGAACACAGACACTGAATAGAAATATAGCTCAGAATATAGCACAACATTATGAGAAACCCCAATCAGTAAAATACTGTCAAGCCTGTTTCACTTAAACACGTTGAACAGGATAAGTGGCCTTACTTATAAAGAACAAGGTGTTTACTCATGTGAGAGGGAGATTATTATTTATGAACCTCTTAACCCCTGCCTTAACCAAGCACATTTTGTCCATTTCAGCTTTACAAAATTTAAAAAGCTTCTCGACTGGAGTTGAAGACCTACAAAACTGATCTTTCCCTTGCGTCGTCACTGTGTGTTTTTCTTTGTATTTTTCTTTGTATTTTTGTGGCTTTTTCAATCACCTTTTTGTCGCCTGTTTTGCTGCTCTTTATATGCTTTTTTTGGCTGCGTTATCATATTTTGTGTCTCATTTTAGTTGCTCTTTTGATGCTTTTTTTCCAAGACCTAAAGATGGAAAAAATGTGCTCAGTTAAGTGGGTTAAGAGGGTAAATAATAATGCATCATCCTTCAGAGACTGAGATGAAGTTTACCCAGACCATTTATAAATGTGCAGCTTATTTCCAGGTATGATTGCCTCTCAATTTCATCATCTGATTGACGAGTCTTTCTACTCAAAAATAATTGAGCACAGGAAGACAAATTTGTATCATAAAAATGTAGAAGTATATACATGTCATCATAGAAGTACTGAATATCCTGTTCCACGAAGAGGATAAGTGCAGTATAAGAGGGGTCCTTCCCTCCCTCCCTCCCTCCCTCCCTTCCTCCCTTCCTCCCTTCCTTTAGATTTTCAGTTCATGTTTTAAAAAAAATACTGTACAAAATAAACACTTGAATTTCAGAACATGTTTCCATGAGGCTTAAACTTACAGAATCAGATTAGCATGTTTATTTACTCCCTGTACCAGCGTCGCTTATTGACAACCTGCACTAGGAGTGTAAACTTTGCATCTCGATATTCTACTTTTTATAGTCTGTTCTAATTTTTATTCTATTTTTTATTTATTCTTATTTTGTTATTGTTAGAATTCCGCCCCGTAAGATTTTTGCTTTTACTTGCACATAAGATACCTCTTTTTTTTTTTTTTTTACTACTTAACTGTTTGCACATTTCCTCTCTATTTTGCACACCCTGAGTGATCTTATTGAATGCCGAACAAGTGAATTTCTCCCTTGTGAGATCAATCTTATTCTATCTTATTTCTAATAGTGATGAGTTACATCTCCTAGATAAGTGCAGCCTTTGTGATAATAAAAAATTGCAATTGATTTGTCTGTAGTTACTGTTCATACATATATTTACATTTATAGTGGATATTTGAAGTCGTGAAAGTATGTCAGACAAAAAAACGGTCATGCATCAGTTTAACACGTTCAGAACATTCCTAGGCACATACGTTTTTCACAACTCCAACAATAAGTACAATAGATACGACCTGGCCGGCTCCGTGACTCATCCTGCCTTGAGCTATTACTATCCCCCTCTATTTCCTGCTGTCTGTGTTTTTAGAGTACCGTGAGCATTGTGGCAGCTAGACTCTTTCATCTCCGCAGGTTGCGTTCAAATCCGACACAACCACAGGAAACTTAAAACATAGATGGCAACACTGACTAACAAATCTTCACAGAAACATGAGCCTTCCACGCAGCAGCGACGGTACGCGTGCTCCCATATACGGCATCAACAGCTTTATTTACCCAAAGAATTTGCATCTCATTTCCAAAGAGTCTAAACTTAAAAGGCGGTTCTTTGCATTTCCAGCCAAAACACAATCCTCACCTTTGCTCAGCGTGGAATCCTGAAGTGACTTGTCCGATTGAAGCGCATCAATGGTGTCTCCTGCGTCGCTCTATACACAGGAAAGCAGAAAAAAATGGTTAAATTTTAAAAAAAGAACAGTAAAGAAATTATGCTAATCTTCCAGTACAAAAATCAACAAAACAACTGCATGGCAATGAAGTAGAGATGCAATTATCTCACACAGCGTCTAAAGTCTGCTGATAAAAGCATTAAGTGGCAGTATGCAGAGAGGGAGGTAAAATTAGACTATGCCGGTAACTACCAGAAAATTGTTATTGATGGGGAGGTTGTGAAAGCAGCCATCAAAGAAGAAATTATTTCCTGCCACTTCTGAGAACATACAATAAGAATGCGAAATGTTCCAGGTGCCACTAACTCAGAAACTAAGGGGAAGATAAAATAAAATTCTCACTGCACAGAGGAAGAAAAAAGGCTTTAGTACATGCGATATTAAAAACGACAGCAGCTAACATTTAAACAAAGAAGAGTTCTGGTGTGTTTCTAGTTGTGTTTCATCATGTGTAACATCAGCCAAGTAATCCTGACCAAGAATCTGTCTTAGATCTGGAGAAGTGGTACTATTCTTGACAAGTTGCTCAAGCAGTACAGTGGTAACATAAGCAGGGTTGGTCGATATTTCATAAACCTGTTGTTCAGGCCTTAAAGGGATATTTCAGGAATGTTGACATGTCCTAGTTTTCAAGATTGTTGTTGATTTCTGGAGATTTTTTTATTTTTTCTCAATTGCAGTCCTTATATTAAAAGAGTTTAGTGGTGCTAGGCTAGTGCTAGGCTAGCGCATGTCTATGGTATCTAGTAGCCTGCATTAGAAACAGTCTGACCCAAGCACAGTGCACCTGAGGCAAATCACTTAGAACACCAGACTACCCATATAAATGTCTGTGTTGACTGAATCATTTTTTAAACATAATCATTTTTTTGCTATTGTTACCGGATCTACAGTAGTTTGTTTACCTGCGGCCGACATTACTACACATGTAAATCACAAAGGAGCTTACTACAAATCAGATATGGCAACGTTTGGAGGACTACCCGATGATTTTGAAGAGGTTTTTAATGCAGGCTACTAGTTACCATAGACATGCGCTAGCCTAGCTCTAGCCTAGCACCACTAAACTCTATAAGGACTGCATGAATAACATAAAAAAAGTCCAGAAATCTACAACACTCTGGATGACTATTTGCATAGCCATAATAAAGTTGAACAGATAAACCTCCATTTTAAAATCCAGATTATTTTAATGTAATCTCTGCTCCAGCTAGAGTTTCAGACGTCATGGGGACATACTGTATTTGAATCCTGCTTCTGACAACTTGATGTCACTCCACATTGAACTTCTTCTGTTTCAGTAGTCATTATCGCAGCTCCGGAAACTATGACACTTAAAACGCACGGAGAATGAGATGCTGACTCAAGCCAATGTGTGAAGATTTCCATAACACTAGGAAAAGGCAGTAATTGTCACAGGAAATGCAAAATCTATGCAGGCTAAAAGTTCACACCAGCCAGCGCGATGCTGAAAAGGCACACACATAGCAGACAAAACCTTTAGAAAACAGTTTAGGAAAATGACATTCAATACACAGTCAAAAATAGGCCAACGCCAAACATAGCTCCTTGTGTTTAATGTGTTTAATTCAGTCAAAAATACTAAATCTGGGGTAATCTGACAGCAATGGAAATGAAAACATGCATAATCCTACAAAAGCCTGCAGTAGCATATGTATGTTAGCAGCAGACTTTCACCGAGAGAAAGAGGGATTTTTTCATTAGGAAAATATTGAGCAGGAAATCAATTTGTTCCCGAGTGGATCTGAAATAAAACCTAAATACATCAATTTGTTTCGGTATCATTGCTACATTTAGGGAATTTCAAACACAATTCGGTCTTGAAGCAAAACAAGTCCAGGATAGCAATAATAACATACAGTAGCATTTACCCATGAACTACTAGATTTCAGTTTCACCTTGAAGTAATCAGTCTCTTTGAAGGATTACAATTCCCATATCGTTTTCATTTAACATAAAATAATATCACTTTCTGGCAGTGGAAATATCTGCATTGCATTAGCCACAAAAGCTCCAATCACCAAGCGGGTTTTAGTGACAGAGAGTGTGAGCTGCAGTTGCTGCGGTTGGTGGTGGGTGCAGCCTGAGCCGGATCCTAATGGGCCATACTTCCCCACACACTGACAGCCTAATGGATTTGATTCGTCAGATGACAAATTGCTCTTTGTGGAACTTTTCCAATCATTTCTTACTCCTTCTCGCTCCCGGCGACAAAGCAGGCTCGACAAATTTTAAGCAAATGTATGAATATGTTTATTGAGTGTATGTTTGTGCCCACAAAAAGAGGACTTTTACGTTTCTTTGTCTTTTAATATTAGTCCTGTGACAAAGTTAAGAAAGAAGAATGCAGGATTTAGCAAAAAAAAAAAAACTTTATAAAAGTAAAATTTAGATGAAGTCATCATAGTGTATATATCAATATTGCAAAAACATTACATCAAATGTGTTTCTGTCTGAGAATGAGGTCAGCAGGTAACAGTTTATCATGCCATTTATGTATTTACCAAGTGTTAAGATCATTTACTAAATGCTTTCTTAACAAGGAATGCATTATGATCATTGTCAAAGCAAGTTTCCAACCACAAACAGCTGTGCTAATAAGCTAGCTTTGTTTTGACAAACATTTTAGCAAACTTGCCAGTCTCACAAAACACGACTGCTGATGGCCAAAAAGAGTTTAGTTAAATATGGTAAATATAGGTTTCTTTCTGGTTTTCAGCACTGTATATTCTCCCTCTTCCAATAAATGCGTAGCCACGTAGCTCCTTATCAAACTAGTCTCATTCTCTCCAATCTAGCGGTGGCCACAAATTTCTATGATCTTCATAAATATAGATATTAAAACTAGTTGGCTGAAATCAAAAAGAAATATCCTAATTTGAGTCAAACAAACTGTATGTGACCTTTCCAATCAAAATGCACTTGTCTGCACTGAAAGCCTGAAGGCAATTATAACGGAGTTAGTTTCAGATGTTATGTACAGTGAACACTTTTAGTGTGCATCTTAAGTACCTCTGGTTGGTCTTTCCCTTCTTTCTGCATGAAGTACTTCTTCTTGAACTCGTAATAGGTGTTGTACTGGTGCCAAGGCAGTAGAAAATCAAACCTGTGGAGGCAGTTGTTAAAGATGAGATGCGGAAGCTCATCAAGAACGTGTCAAAATATGATGGAACATCTGGTACGTGAAGGCAATGAGTCAGATACTGTAGGAGTTCCTTTAACATATGATATGGAAAAAAAATGACACTCACCGTGGATCATTCTTGGCTCGGACACTGGCTTCAAACTTTAGTCCATTTCTGGCAACATACTCAGCCAGTTTGTCAATGACAGGCTGTGTGTCAGGGGGAGGGGGGATGATCGCTGGCATTGCTGGGCTGGACAATGGAACTTCAGGTTTTGAACTAGGGAAAAAATAGAAAATGACAAGAAATCCAGCAAAGGTGAGCGCTTCAGGGTCCTGACAGTGTGCCAAACCAATGCTCTTTTAGGATCAGGCAGAGGTGGCAGATACCAAGAAGTATCGGCCGAAGGAGTAAAAGGAAAAATCACTTGCTGGAGTGAAAATAGAAGGCCGTCATATACAAGTAACAGCATGTGTGACGCAAAAAAAAAAAAAAGTTTAATTATTAATTCTAACATGGATTGTAAATGTCAGTGCACTGTTCAGCACCGGCGCCGTAAAGCCACTGTTGCACTATCAGGGATCGGTTCTGTGATGCTGCACACTAGGGCCGGGCAAGAACACTTGCATGATGCTTATATTAAACATCACAGCATATCATGATGTTATGCTTGCTTTTACTTACCAAGGTTCATGTAGACTAGCGGGAGGTGGAACAGTAGTGGGGATGTGCACTGGGGTCACTCCCGGTGGTGCTAAGGGTACATTCTGTGATGGGGCCGGTGTGGCGCTCAAATGAGGCAGCGCTGGCGTGGTGGTACCGGGAGGGGCCAGGGCAGCGCTCGGCACATTGGTGTAGTACGCAGTGGCATCAATACCTGGTGGAGGCGGGGCCAAGCAGAATGTACCATCTGGAAGCATGTAGTAGCCATAGTATACCGCTGTAGAAAACAAGTAAAAAGCCAGATATGATATGATAATCAAAGCTGATACAGAAACTATGATTAAGTATGATTAAGTCATATAAAGCAATAAAATCGGCCACTGCTGGAGTGGTCAAGTGTTTGTATTTTGGCTTATGAAATGCTGATCGGACAGATTTGTAATGCACAAGATCACTTTATGAGAGTTGTTAATATTGATGCAACCTAATAGCCTGTAATATACCCAAGGACAATTACTGTACAAAAATCCAGTGTTTAATGTTTTTCTATTAGTTTATTAATAGATATAATCAATATGTTAATCTCAAGAAAAGATGAAACTTTAATGTCACAATGGAGAAAAGCGCATCGTTCACTTATCCACTTATAAAGCTGGATCGTAGTGGTTAGTATAGGTTATTCAAGGGATTTTACAGCATAGTAACAGCAAAGCAGCAAAAGCCAAAATGCCATTCCATAATATTACAATATCATATGGGGTGAGTTTGAGTTTGTTTTGATAGGGCAGTAGCATGGACATAGGTGCAGGGTTGTTCAATGTTAGTGTTGGCAAGGCGGCTTTGAGCAGGGAAAGGTTTCACGAGGCAGAGCTTCAGAGTCAGAGGTGTGTGAGCTCCGCATCTTCCCATCACACTAACTTCTCGCCTTTTTGGTACAGCAATATCTAGTCTAGAAACTATCATTTAATTAGAGTTGTATATCAAAAAGTCACTACACAAAACATTTGGGTCAGGATTTATTTGAAAGATACCATTCCCACTGTAAAAAAAATAAACAAGGGCTAAAAATACCTGGTTAGTTTAGAGGAGATGCTAATTAGATTCCCAAAAATGATATTAACCTTGGAGTGCAAGTAGCCTGATTAAAGGCCAACACACACGCACAGAACACTTTCATTATCGTCTACGGGAGAGCACTAGATCACAAGCAGGTGACCAGCAGCAACTCGACCCAGCGCTTTGGGCTTCAGACGGTGCACACCATTCGAGCAGATTGCCACGACAACGGCACCAACACACTAATGGTGGCACACAAATATAGCCCATGACCACTCAGATATTGTGTTTATTTCTAACAGAGTCATATAGTTCACATTTTCAGGGGGATATGTATATAGAGCTACAAATATCAGTATCAGATATTTGTAGCCAATACCCGATATCGCATTTTTTCCAGCTCCAATATCCGACACCAGTATTGGATGCATCCCTAGTATTCACCTTATTCTGGACATTCCCATGGACGCCGCCATGAATTGTGCCTCCCATTTACTTCTATTAGTTTACATAGGACTGCAGATGTCAAGAGAAAGTTACTACACAGACACAAAGCCATTTTAAGGCCACCCAAAGCAAAGGGTGGAGAGAGCAATATGCGTGTAAGCTGCCGTTTGTAGCAGACGAGACACGGGCGAGCAATGAGAGGTCAGCTGTGTGGCAGCATTTTGTGTGTGCCATCGATAAATGGATCAGTTATTGAAATTGTGAAAAAAATCAAATTTCTTGGAGTAATAATTGATGATGAAATTCGATGGAAAGGTCACATAGAACATATTGGGAACAAGATATCAAGAAACATTTCTATAATGCAGAAGTCAAAGTACCTTTTAGATCATAAATCACTTCATATATTGTATTGTTCACTGGTATTACCCTATCTAAGCTATTGTGCTGAGATTTGGGGAAATAATTACGAAAGTTCACTGATTTCACTAACTCGTCTACAAAAAAGAGCCGTAAGAATTATCAACAAATCTGGTTATCTTGATCATACCAACATATTGTTCTTGGAATCAAAAGTCATTAAACTCACTGACCTTGTAGATTATCAAACAGCCCAAATAATGTTCAGAGTACAGCAGAATACTCTACCAAACAACATACAAACGCATTTTCTCACACAACAAAATGTGTACAGCCTCAGGAGTACTGATGACCATAAATTTACAATACAAACGTTCAAATCAACTATGAAAAGTTTTTGTGTTTCCATTACTGGTGCCAAATTATGGAATGATTTAAGCTCAGATCTAAAACTGTGCTCAAGCATGAATCAGTTTAAGAAGAAATATAAAGAAAACATTTTTTTGAAATATGAGACAACAGAACTTACAGATTATTAAGTGATTCGTCTCATGTATGTGCCTTGTTACTATTGCTACTTAGCAATTTTCTTTTGAGTTTTGAGTAACTATGTAGGAACAGGAAAATGATGATGTTATCAATATGTTTTTGAACTAGGGGGTGGGGTTAAATAAGTTTAACTTCTCCTCACTCCTTTTTGGACATGTGCATTTGTATTTGGCTTTTCAAGGGAACTGACAAGTTTGCTTTGTCTTTTTTTGATTTGTAACAGCCTTTACGTTTAAAATTTTGTAAAGGTGTTGTGTTGCTCACATGTTCAAAATAAAATAACGAACGAACGAACGATTACAATGACCTGGGGTAGATAATGAGGAATAAAAATAAAACTGTGTGCAAGCATTGTCTGACAAGCACACCTTACATATCCGGAAACACAACCACCATGAGCAGCCACCTCCAGTGTCATCACCTGGACAAGCTGTCAGACTTAGGACAAGCTAACCCAGTCAAAATCTCAGAGTATTGTCGGCCCCTTTCAGAAGAACTATAGCTTTAGAAAACAACCCATGCTGCAGGAACATTCAGTGGTTTTGAATAACTGCTTTTGTTACCTTATAACTAGTAGACCACATTACAAAGATTGTTCAGAGCACTTAACCTGTTAAATGCAGGAATGAATAAGTGTTGTATATGTCATTTGCACTCCTTTTGTGCTTCCATTACTGTGTAATAACTTAAGAAACTCAAAAGAAATTGTAGGGCAGTGGAAAGGAGATGGACGAAAGATAAAATAACCACAAATCAACAAATATTCTCAAAGCACAAAAAATATACAATATATGCAATAAGAAATTCACGCAAAAATCATTTCTAATCTAATCAATCATAAAAAAATATTCCCAAAATATTGTTCTCAACAATCGACAACCTATTTAACCTGGATTTTACAACTTTTACATAACAGCGGTTTAAAGTCACTGTATTGGCTCCATGAGTTCAGGATCCTTTAATGTTTTCCACGTGTCTTGGTCCTTCTTATCTTTCCGAACTGCTTTTACATTTGCATACAATTTTGTATAAAAAAATGTTATGCAAAGCACAAGAAAATAAGAATGTAAGCAGCTCAAATATAAAAATTTAGCTAAAAACTAAATCTTAATGAAGTAATTTCAAAGGTCTATAAAGTTAAGCGTCTTTTTTGCACTAGAACGTGTTTAGATACAATACAACAGCTGGTGTAATTCAGCTTTGAGTTATTTTTGCCTGTAAGCAATATTGGAAAAGAATGCATGACTGGAAAAATGTTAATGGTAAAAATAGCATGCATTATAAGAGGGGCTAACTGTACTGTTTGTGAAAAAATGCTATGTTATGTGGGTTTAAGATTAAGTTTAATGGTTTTGTATGGCCCAATATCACAACAGAAGTTGCCTCACAGGGCTGCACAGAACATGGGTGAGTGTGTGCAGTCATTTTTGGAATTGTTGAAATTATACACCTTGCCCAGGGACAACAGTTGAAAACGAGCTCTACAGCCAATACTGACACGGTTCTGGAGTGTTTATTGAGGTAGTTTTATTTCTCAGACCAGGCAACTCGACTTTACCTCCATCAGGCTTGAATGAATGAATAATGCACAAAACTGACGAGAAATGCACTTCATATGACCAATGCACACAACATTAGCAAAACCGAATTTGTCCAGAGGTGCCCACAGGTGATCTACTGGTGCTACCAGTGATCTACTGGTGCTACCAGTAGATCACACACACAAACCGGCTAGATCGCAGAATCCTATCAGTCCAAAACTACACCTACACCTACAAAAACATTATATAATTGATTGCATTTGGTCTTGGACTGACACACGGAACAACTACCTGATACATTCTGTTTTAACACTCAGTTTCTGTCCTTCAAGTAGAAACCCAGCTCTGCCTCAATAAGGCTACATTTAAATTCATTTTTGGGAATATTAATATATTTTGGGCAATATGAACCATCTTTGACATTTAGTCCAAGCATTAACAATATGCAGCTGATAAGTGATGACAGAATATAACACTGTGCCGCTTTGTCATAGTTTATCAAGTTACATAATGTCCTCTCTTCGTTTATTACGCAGTATAATACATTATAGAAATGCTATTGAAGAGGCATATTCAAAAGGCTTTCATTTTAAATTAATAATTTTGATAAAACCTCCATGTTGTGACCTTCCAAGAAATCTATAGGTAGATCTCCGGCCGGGCCTTGCCGACTTTGAATGTTGCATGCTCGCAAGCCAAAAAAGTGTAGGCACCCCTGGCCTAGACAGAGTGAAGCAATGTTGAATAGCTCAGACGCACTGAAGAAAAGAAAAGGGGCTAAAAGTAATGCTGAAGATAAGAGAAGTGGACGCATCAGAGCACATTACAGATGCAGCTCATTATGTTGTTTTGGTCAGCTAGGTTTGACAACACAGAGAATCATAATCAGCATTAGGTAGTGATGAGATCATCTGCAGTCACTTTACAAAGAGCACCACTTAGGTCAAAGGACAATTTCCATACGAGATGAATAAACATTGTTAATGGACACTTAAATACTCAAGGGTCACCAGCAAATGTGGCCCTTAGACCAATTTTTGTGAACCCTCAGGCTACTTGTTAACAAGGCACACATCTCGGGAAACATTTATGGTTCCAAGCCTAAATAAAGGTGCGGGGAATGGTTTCCAACTTGAACCGGAATGTTTGACTGCATTGACCACCAATCTGTGGCCCTCCACGATCCACATTTCAATATGAGATCATTGAGGAAAAAAGACCCCGGGTCTAAATTATACAAGTTTGGACATCCCGGTCTATATTATATAAAGCTGAGCTTACACTGTGTGATTTGCCACGATATTGTCACAAATTTGGATTTCAGCCTCTCCGTGCGTCTCTGTCAAACAGTGTACAGGGTGCTGCGCGATGCTCATGACGAATGTACAACAGAGACAATTTCACGGTCGCAGGGATGCCTAACATGTTTAATATTTGCTGCAAGCCGTGAGGTCCTAGTGCTGTGGCAGCGCTACTGAAGCTGGCTGAAAGCAGCAGTTTATTACAGTTAGATGCAGCTGCAGGCGCCTGGAGGAGGGAGACACGAGGCGGACAGAGCGTAGACAGGTGAATGAGGGCAACACTGCTGATAACGTCAGCGGCACGGTAGTACAGTGGTCAGTGTTTGTGATTCCCACCAGGGAGGGGCCTTTCTGTGTGGAGTTTGCATGTTCTCCCCATGTCTGCGTAGGTTTCCTCCGGGTACTCCGGTTCCCCCTACCACTAAAAACATGTACAAAAGGTAATCCACTCACTGCTCCTACAAGTCGCCCCTGCAGCATTTAGGATGGGTCAAATGCAGAGAATGAATTTCCCTACGGGGATTAAGAAAGTACACCTTAACGTCTTCCAGAACGTAACAAAGTTTTGCGGCTATCGATGCTAATTTAAGCTAGGATACTTGTCATTTGTCGATTAAGTAAGCTTGCAAAAGTTATTTCATGGATGTTTGTGTGTTTACACCGACGCGCTGTTTGACAGGGGAGTAGGACAGACCAATTGTGTATCCATAGTAACGCTGCTGCTCTGGTCATCCGCACTCTTAGAGTGTGAGGAGGTCTGTTGTTATCGCTCCATATATTGTGAGCACCTCCAGAGTACACTTCTCGTATGCAATTCAGTCGCACAGAGTGATTTAATTCAACATGTTCAAAATTGTCTCTAAAAATGCAGCTTAATATGAGTGGGAGTTGAATCGAGCATCTATAATGACTAGAATTTTCAAAGTTTCTCTGTTTTAAATAATATTTACATTTTCTTATATTATTATGTACTTTGTAATACATACATCGTATATCCTGCAAGTTGAAAATCTTTAAAAAGGTACCCACGTTCAGCACTATACTGCGTTGGTGCAGTAGGTGGCGCCGTCTCAATCACTTCCTCTGGCTTGGGCTCCTCAGCTGCAGTCCCATTTCTTTCCAGTTTAGCCTTCCGCACAAGTGCAGCAAGTGGGTGGTCAGGGTCGATCACTTGTAAAGGCTACAAAACAAGATTTTCATCAAAATCAGCTGCAAAATTATTTATATTGTCATGAATGTAGTTATTCTCCACTCTCTCAAAAAAAAAAGCTTTTTAATTTTGTTTAATCTTGACATTAAATTCCAACATTTTACACTGTCTTATAGGTTTCCTAAGGATGCGTCACTTGGGTGAGATAAACCTCTTAATATTGTTACTATAATTATTTAACACTTAAATGGCAAACCAAAAAACTCTGCTGAATCCTGCGCATAGTTGTTGCACTATCAAGAATATGGCCCCAGCGCTGTTTGTACCTCAGAGAACAACAGCACAGCAAAACTAAAGCTGGTCTGATTAACCTCCAAAAACACTAATGCAATATATGTGCAATTACTTAGAAATTACATTTACAATACAGATCTACGGCTCAGCAGAAACGCAAACTCTATTACTAACAGCTGCCCATCCATCCCACTAAAGTGCTTTTCTTCCTAAACTCAAAATGCAATTACTTTTAAATTAGACATAATAAAAGAAGCCATAACCATTTACCGCCTGACCTGAGGAATTAAGCTATGGAGCTCCTTTACCTTCATGAGCTCCTCCAGACGGGAAGGCTCTCTCTTGGGGGCAAACAGGCTGGGATGAAGATAGCCACCATCACCATCTACATCCGAGTCATCTGAATGGGAATCTACACACACGCCCACAACACAGGACATACCGTTTACTTACTGGAAAGAACATATCACAGATTTCTGGTGCAAAACATAATAGTTGAGCATGTTCTAAAATGTGTGATGTCAAAATTAATTAAATCAAGGGCAGGGGTCAATGTGTGTGTGTTTTTAATTATGCATTTTAATAATGCCACCACTTTTATAGATATTAAACTTAATGTACTTTTATGCTTCTTAAGCCTGAGAATTGACTCTGTGCATAACTTAAAATCACAACAACCAAGAAGTGACTTCCTGTTTCGATCCAGCACACCAAAATAAAAGCACCATCTTCTTCTTCTTCAGTTCAGCAGTTCATTAGTTCAACTTTCTTTCTGCCTAACTATTAACAGACAAAACACTTAAAATGTGTGTGTTTAATTATGCTCTTATAATGTTGCAAGTACTTGCTGAACTAATCAATAAGACGAGCTGTGTGCTTTTATTTTGGCGTGCTGGATGGAAACAGGAAGTCACTTCTTGGGCGATGTTTTACAAAAAGTGTCAAAGTTGAAGTTACGCACAGTCAGTTAGGGAGATATTAACCATGGTCAAACCAATACAACAATTAAAAGGCAAATTGTAACATAATTACACCGTTTCACCTCCAAAATGAGTTACATGAGGACAAACTATCTGAAGCACAAAGACCTGGAGTAAAGCTTGTGACAGTTTTTTGCCACTCACCCTCGGGCTGCTCGGGCTTATTGGCGGAGGGAAGGTTGTATCGACCTTCCTTCATGGCCCGCAGGATATGCTTGTAATAGGGGTTGAGGTAATGGTCAAACCGGAGGAAGTCAAACTGGGAGTTATTGGACTGCTTGGCTTTCAGCACAATCTCAAACTGCGCGCCCTGCTGACACACAAAGCTCGCCGTCCTCTCGATGATAGCATGGGTCTTGATGGTTGCAGGCTTGAAGAAAAACAAACAAAACAGTTAAAAGATTAATTGCAGTAATTTTTGTGAAAACGTTTATGGTTGAAAAATCACTCAAACTAGAAATGGCTTACTATTCATTCATTATAGTTCGCCTTGCACACTTTCAATTATGAATCATCATCATCGTCTTGAAAGTGCAATAATCTCTCAAAAGAACGCACATCTATTATCGCGATTATTATACTGGAAATAAGGGCTATTTATCTAAAGCTTGGTGTGCACAAAATCAAATAAAACTAAATTGAACAATAATCTATATCCCTCTTGACACATTTCTAACTTACCATATCTTTACAGGGATGAGTTTATAAGCACGTTTGGAACTTTCACAAGGCAAACAACAACATGGCCTTTATAATTAAACGCTCTTAGCATGAGCGCTAACTGCTGCACCATCGTGCCGCCGAAAAAGACCTGTTCACCACAACTGCCTCTAAAATCCTGCACTGTCACTCAAAAACGTGTTATTTCAGGTCTGAATTGCCGTCATGCTCAAGCTCAATATAGAAGGTGCAGTTACACATATGACCTGAGGTGGCAGTAGTGAGTATAAAATGGCGAACTTACATCTAGCCCCTTTAAGGAGAGTAACATCATTTCCGGGAGGCAGCAGTGAATAGCCGTAGGATAAGTCTAGATAGTGCGCTCACCAGTTCGACGTCCGGGGGGATCTCTAGTCCTGGGGGTGCAACAAATGGCTCCTCACTCTCCTCTGGTTCCGCTTCTTCTAGGGGACATCAACACAAGAGGTGGCATTCCATAGTGTTCAACAATAATCCAATGATTACATGTGAATCTCAGATCACTTTTCTTTTCTATTTTTTATTATTACTTAAAAAATAAATCAAAAAGCATATTATGCACTTCTTTCCAGTCAAGACAAGATTATAAAAAAAATATTTTCTGAATTCATTTAACTGCTATTAAATAGGATCTGAAATGGTATAATTGCATTGGACTGTTGCTTTATGTCATTACATTTAATCAGTGGCGTGCTGTCAAGGCCTGCAAAGCCTTCTCTGCTGGCCAAAACAATATATAAAACTGTATATAACAGTTTTATAATGTTATATACATTGTATATTGTCATCCAATCAGATGTTTGCCTTTTATTGCTGAGAGCAAGGACTCCATGGAATAAGCATCTGAAGGACTTCATTTTGAGGACACAGACGAAGGAGATTCTAACAGTACAGATTGGAGACCAGATTGGAGACCAGATTGGAGCGTTGCTTTCTGCTCCTCCCCACAGGCCAGGGGGCAAGGAGAGGCCGCCTTGGTATGTTTTACGTATCAGTGTACGAGTGTGTGAAGGACCCCTGAGCACAGCGCGCCACTGTATCTTATAGTACATTTTTCATTAGGAAGCATAAAAACCTTGGCTAAACTTTAGGCTTTTATTAGGCTTAACATATAGTTGAAGCAGGGATGTCGGCATTGGCTTGTTGTTAACAAAGCTACAACGTGGGCTGCATTTTAATTTGACGGGAAACAGAAAATAAATTAGGCTGCAATTAGCCTCCTGGCTTTTCTGTAATTCATTCAGCAATACTCTTTACTCAAATATAATCCACTAAATCGAGAAATAAAATGATAGAAATCAGACTGCACACACTGAACAGGCTTTAACATATCTCTACTTGTGTACATCGTCTATCACCAAAGTACATCTCAGACATGCTTGAGCCATTTGAGCCATTGCTGCTCCAACCTTAGGAAGGGGTCTCCTGCTGAGTCTGAGAGTCAACATTAAACACAACGAGGCAGCGTTTCAGTTTTATGCAGCTAAAATCTGGGACCGACTTCCAGAAAATGTGAGAGGCCTCAACTCTGACAATGTTCAAATCCAGACTGAAAACCGTTCTTAGCTGTGCATATGACACTGAAAGCATTTTATCTGCTCTCGTCACTTTTAACGTAATCAATTAATGATTATATCGATGTTTTCTGCATTAACGTGAACAGATTTTAATTTGATGCAACTGTGAAGCACTTTGAATTGCCTTGTATGGATAGTGTCTACTAATAAACTTGCCTTGCTGCAAACCTTTCATAATGTTTTATGAGGAGAAGCGAGAAACTAGGACAGTAATTGCATGAAATGGATTTCATTTACCAAATTAACACTTTATTGTTTTCTTTGTTTGTTTCGTTTTAGTTTTTGACTGTACTTCGACTATGATTCAAATGAGATAATATTAGTGGCTCAGAGGGGGCAGATTGCAATAGAGTTCGGGAAAATCCATCGTCAACATGGAAATCTGCCATGTTTGTGACTGTTAGCATATATTTTCCATAGACTAACATTAGCTAGAAACAGTACAAAAAGTGGAGAAAAAAGCTGGTGAACAACTCTGTTGGCTGTTGAGTCACTACTGGCAAATATATCCAAGTCACTGAAGTGTCAACGTGTTTTAATGTGAACAATATCTCCAGTATTTTACCTTTTCAATCTCCATTAGTTTATTATTGTAGCAAATCCCCTAATGCTGGGGAGTCCTGGCTCAGGAGGGGAACCTTTTGTACATATTTTTAGTGGTAGGGGAAACCGGAGTACCTGGACGAAATCTATGCAGACACGGGGAGAACATGCAAACTCCACACAGAAAGGCCCCGTCCAGGTGGGAATCAAACCCGGACCTTCTAGCTGTGAGGCACGAGCGCTAACCACTGTGTAATTCACTACTGTCTGATGACATTTTCCCAAATCTGCAAAGCACACCGGAAGAACACAAACTGAGGACAATAATTCCCTGATATAGAGGGTTCATTTAGGGTTTATTTAGTTGTAAGAAAATATTATAACACGTTTCTGGCGCTAGAATTAGTACATGTAATACCCTTGAAACGATCAAAAACACCAGTTTGTGTAGGACTATCAATGCTTCCTGAACAATTTCAACATACTTTAAAAAAAATACCGCAATAATACAGAAAACCGTGATAATTTTGGTCACAAGAACCGTGACAGCCCTAGATAATATCCAGGTGAGATATACATAGCCTTTATTTGTTATCATTTTGATTATTATGGCTCAGCTTGTAAAAACAAGCAAATTAGAAATCTCAGAAAATTGTAATATTATGAAAATGGACTGCAAGCCATCATCAAAATTATAATAAATAACAACTTGACATATGTCTCTTTGACTGCAATGAGTCTATAGCATATTAGTTTCACATTTCAAGTTGAATTACAGAAATAAATGAACTTTTGAATGATTGTGAAAAAGCAATTAAATACACACCAGCTTGCTTTTTGGCATCCTCCTCCTCGGTAGGCTGGGACGGGTCGTAGTAGTCCGCGGTATATTTGAAGGCCACTGCATTGAAAGTTCCTTCATCTGCCAAAGCCTCATTGAGACGTTTGTACTCCTCCTCTGCAAACAAATCAATTGGATAAGTTTAAAAATAAATAGTTATATAAACTAATTACTTACATTAAATATCGGTCTATAGTGGCCTTCATGGACTCAGAGTCCATTAAGTCCATAACCACCTAAAAAACCTTGCTAAAATAAAAAAAACAATGTCTAAACCAGACTTGGAGAGACTATAATTGCGTTTGTCTCCAGTCGGTTAAACTATTGTAACGGCCTGCTCACTGGCCTTTCTAATCGAGCTGTCAGAGCTGCAGTACATCCAGAACGCTGCGGCTCGAGTCCTGACAAGAACCTATGACCACATTAGTCCAGTGCTCCGGTCTCTGCACTGGCTTCCTGTCGCTCAGAGAAGAATAGACTTTGAAACAGCTCTTCATGGTCAGGCACCAAAGTACATCTCTTGCCCATATTTAAAATGGGTTACTTAAAATGTCCTTATTTTTTTAAAGAAAAGCACTGCTTTCCTCAATGAGGATGACATTAAAATAATCAGAAATACAGTCTAGATATTGCTAATGTTGTGAATGCCTATTCTAGCTGGAAACAGGTAATGAAACACCTATATGGGTGTGCAGAGGCACATTTTAACCATCGCTCCAGTGTTCTGATGGTACATTGTGTTAGCTAATCGTGCTAGAGGGTAATTGATGATTAGAAAACCCTTGCGCAATTATGCTAGCACTGCTGAAAGCTGCTGTCCTGATTAGAAAAGCTATAGAAGTGGTCTGGGTGACCCCAAACAATCGGCTACGCATATCGGTATCGGTATCAGACCCCAAAATTCCATATTGGTCAGGACCTAGCTTTTTGTACCAAAAACATACACAAAAATGGAATACTATAAATGCTATTAAATCTATAAATGTATTATATTAAGTCAAACGTGTTATGTTATTATGTTATACTTGCTATATGACAAAAATAGAATATCACAATTTGTGAAATTTAAACTGGTAATTTCGATTTTATCACAACTTTTTTTTAAATAATGACAAATATAACTTAAATTAGACACTGAAGAAGAAAAAGGTTGAATAAATATAAAAATGTATTCGACTTTGTGATAAGGAATAATATACTTGGAGCTAAAGCAAACTCACTATTAATTAAAGATACAATAAAACTCCAGACAATAGAAGTAAGTAAATGTTATGTTGCAAATGTTGCATCTTTTCTGAGAGGTCCCTCTCATGACGTCAAGCAGCTGTAATGTGAAGCTCTGACGCTGTTTGACCATTTCACAATGAGAGGCTTACTGAAGCGACAACATGGAAGGACTTTTAAACATGTGTAAAACTCAAACAGGAAGCAGTTTGTCACCGTTAGGCAACTTGACAATAAGAAACTGAGAGTCACAGTGTTTTAGGAGAACCTTCATATTTTCAAAGATATAGACAGTGCAGACAGAACACTGGGTTTCAAATATTTAAAAGGTCTGGATGGAGGAGCCTGGGCGTATATGAGCAGTGTAGAGGAGCGGCTCGCTGCCAAATGAGTAACTCGCATCAGCGTCTATATAGGGAAGGAATTATCGATACTACTACTCTTATCAATACTCCTTATCGATCCGGTACTTCAACAGTACTCTTATCGGTACTTTAAAAGGCCAAAAGAAAAAAAAAGATAGCCAATAGAAAGAGCGTCTACTGCATAGGCAATATAGTCCGGGCCAATATATATATATATTCATTATTACTCTACATTGGGACCCAATTTATTTTGAATTTGTGCATACATTTAAAATATGGGAGATAAAATACAAATATAGGCCAAAATGAAATTTTGTTTGATAATAATAATAATAATAATAAAGTAAATGAAGGATTAAGTAAGTGTTTCTTATTCACAGGCTGTTGGTTACATTTGGCTGTAGCTCGAAGACTGAGTGTAAATGAAAACTTAATGTAAAATAATGAACTAGAGCCACTGACTGTTTTCTCCACATTGTCACTCTCAGCTTGTGTCCAGTGGGTCGACACTGGCTCACGCTGATGTGCATGTGGGAGCGTGCACGCCTGAGAGTGTTCACGCCGGCGTGTGCGCCGTTTGTGGAAAAATAGACTCCACCTGAATCTCTTGGGTTTTGTGATTGAAGAGAAGTGCGAGTGACTCGTCTGTTCGCTCAACACGAATTCGTCACGTTTCATTTTTTACAGCGGGTTAGTGGTAGCAGCTCCGGGGGTTTCTGAGAATAAGTAAGTTTGAATATTTAACACATGGCTGCAGAGGGGAGACAAGGGGAGGCAGTGCCAGAGCGCTGGTCCAATACTGTGTGCTCCCGTGCGGGGTAGCGGGTATGAACAGATCCGATAGTGGAAAGAACCTTTTCGTGTGATTATTTGAGCGCGTGTGATTAACGCGGCAACACAGCGGCCCCATTTAGAAGACCGATAAGGCTGGACCTTATTGGTCCAGGTAGACCGGCACAAGTGGCCCCAGGCCTCTATGATACCGGGTTTCGGTACCCATCCCTAGTGTCCAACATCGCGTAGCAGAAAGTTTGTGGCCCTGGGTTGCCATCACTGACAGTAGCAGGAAAAGACTGTGCGGAAGTGCTTTTGATTGTGATAAAACGATCCCACAAAAATGACAGATCGTCAGCTCTGGAGATCGTAAGATGGTCTAATATCATCATATCGCCCATCGCCACATTATAAGTGTTATTATGGAATATAAACAATGAACAATAAACATTATGCCTTAGTATATTTGATTCCGTGTTTTTTCACCACAATGGAGGACTCTACAGCATTGGTACAGGTGTTATGTTAGGTCCCTTAAGTTTTCTTCTTTAGTAAATGTGTGAGGGCTACTAATTATAATGCAGACACAGTATATTGTTATTGCAAACCTTGTCTGGCCTCCTCCTCCAGCAGGTCCGTGTGAAGGGCCAGGTACCGCTCCTCATCACACAACGTCTCAATCCTGGCCTCTTCCTCGGACAGCTGATAGGACGTGTTCCATGACCCGCTGTCATACTCTGATAGGTCATGTAAGTGACCACGCCCATCGTATCTGTTGAATGAAAACATGCATTAGAGGAGAGCATGAGCCATTTGGCGTATGGGCCTAACTCCTGATCTTACACAATCATACATTTGAATAGAAACTAAAGAGTTGGAAGTAAAACCTCAATTTAAATAGTTTTAGAGGCTCTTTAGCCTAAGACTATGAAACTTAAGAAAATTACCAACTTTGTGGTTTTGTATGAAAAATACTGATCAAGTCTTACTGTAAAATAAAAGCAAAGTATCTCTCCTCTTACCTTATAGGGTTCAATCCCCCTGTAACACTCATGATTACGTCTATATCTGTAAATAAAGTTACATTCACACAAACCCGAGCACATAAATACCTATCCGTAAGAACCCAAATGGTCGACATTTTCCTGCGCTCGCTCCTCTATGGCATCTCTCTGTTGCAGTTTCTTCATGGCGACAAAGAAAGGGGGTGCTGTAGTTGGCATTCAGGGTTGGGAGGACCCCTTTGCCTACCTTGCTGGGGAGAAGACTGTTTTGTGATAGAGACACACACATAGATATGCTATACAAATAAAACACAAGCTGAGCCACAGATCGTTTTTTAAGATCCAATTTGGATACATATCAATGGTTTTATTGTTTCTTTTCTGTGGATTGTCTCAAAGACAGTAGGCTTCTCCTGCCCTTTGACATCATGCCAAGAAATGTGTTTGATAAAACAGACTTCTTTGTATGCAAAGGCAGCATTAATTATTCAGTTTACAACATGCAAAAATGCAAATCTCATCACAGACAATAGACCTTCAAATATCTGCTCAGTTTGGTAAATGTGTTGATATTCCATAAATACCAGAATAGCTCATTTGTGCATGTGTCAACAAGCACTGTAGCCACAATAGAGATAGGCGTTGTAACTTGAAGTTTACATATTTGCATGTCATATGAAAATCTTAAGATTTTAGTGTGGAACATCAAAAGACAGTTCATCAAGAAAAATACACATTCAAATCTGCTCTGTGCATTTCCAAGCTTCTGCAAAACAAACGTCAAGGCTCCCCTTGAATTGGCTAACGAGGACAAAGGTGGTTAGCATAGTGTTTTCAGTCTAAGTTTGTTCAACCGACCTATCAATCATGATGTTCTTGTCCCCCATCCACGGGATAAGATGTTTTCCTTGATCGTGGTAAAGAGCCCTTTCGTCATCTCGAAACAGTTTGCAGGCATAGCCAAAAACCAAGAGGTCGGCGTATTTGTCGCTGTCGCTTACATCCTTCTTCACCGGCTTGTTGTCACTCTTCGCCGCTCCTCGCCGATACATTGCCATCAAATGTACAAACCAAACCCTCCCTTAAAAGTGTGATTATATATATATAACAAAATATATCTTCGTTTGGGTAACACAGGTTCCGAAATGAGAGAAAATCTCTGCAGTATTCTCCAAAACAAAACTCTACATGTCGTCAGCCGCCATATTTGATACACAATACAAGGAGCCGCTGCTGTGGTGTATTGTTATGTAGCACTTTCGACTGAAAAGACGCCGCTCAAACATTTAAAAAATATATACTAATACACAATTTTGCAACTTAACTTTTAATAAATACATAATTTGAGTTCAATAAACTGTCAACTAAGTGGATTGTTCCTCTAATGAACATGTCAAATCTGTTGGCTGTGTCGAATCAGCGTATTCTCCAACGTAGCAGCTGGGCTGGATAGGCTGCTGCACATTGGGTTACATGTTTACAGCATGGGACTATTAGGTTATCGTATCTACAGCTACTACAACCATGAAAAAAAAGGAATTTAATTTCTACAAGATCCATATACTTCATGGGCATCAAAGGGAAGCTGCATGGATACTGCTAAATATATACATAAACAATATATACATAAACAAGGGCTAACTAATAGAAGACAAACGTTTTATTCCAATGACTAAACTTGCTCATCTGCAAAGAAATTTAATTAGGAAAATAGAAACATTTTTATTTTCTATGTTTATTTGTATAAATATTGTTCCTTATATGTTCGGCCAACCTGAGTTTATCATAGGCTATAGCTATTTTCGGCTACTTGCCTCAAGCTATTTATGGCATTAAAATGCTACTGTCAGCATTCTCGTTGCTTTGTCGCTCTATTACTTTAATGTGGTCCCAATTCATTCTATTTAGGCAACAGAAGCATATGGACAGGAAAAACAGCCAGAAAAAATCTAGGACACAGTACTGTCCAACAAGTAGCCTACTGAAGAACGCTTGAAGATTGACTTGGAGACTTAAGTGTAAATTGCTACAATCACAAATTGCCTTAAGCCTTTTCAGTGTCTCATATAGTGAGAAAAGAACAGAAGCCCTTCAGCTATGATCCATGGGATTAAGGTTTCAACTAGGTTATCATCTTGTGCTCTAATAGTCATACAAAAGAGTAAAATACCAGCATTGCAATGATGCCAAACATGGTTTGCACTTTGTAAATAACAGTGAATGTTTACAACCTGTAGAAGCACTAGTGAAGCTTTGTGAAATGTGCAGTGCCAGTGACTCAAACAACAACATTGAGGATCCTCAAATGCTCCGTCTTTGATTTGGCTGAATGCCTTCCTGAGAGGATTAAACTGTCATATTAGATAGATTTGCCTTTGCCCAGAAAATATAAATGTTCCCCTTCGAGACGGTGAGATTCATGACCTTCTCTGTAAAGAACCCATGTGACAGCAAGAATAAAGAATCTTAGCATACTTGGACTATGGCTAAGATCAGTCATGTAAACCGTTACATGGCTTTATTCTAATTTACCAATAGTTCAAAACACAGACAAATAAACTGCACACTAAAGCATCTTTTTTTCCATGTGCTAATGTTTCAGTCATGAGTGGAAAAACGACAGCTGTCACATGACCGTCCTCAAGTGGTTCCAGTTACTGCACCTTCTGAAAACTAAAAACTTTATTTTTTAGGCTGGCTGTAGACAAAAAAGAATTGGTATGGTTGGTGTTCATGTTACGTCCAAAACACAGTCAGGTGCAGCTTTATTTCTTGATTAGCATTCTTAAACAATTACCTTTGTTGCTGTCTGTGATTTCCAAGTTCTATTTAAAGCCATATACAAAAACAATCTGTGCACATTTCTAAAGATTTGTAAACATTCACTCAAACAGTTGACATTTCAAAGTGTTTCAGAAAGTTGGTGACAGACTTAAAAGGCTCCTGCAGAGGGAGACCTTCTGGATTTATACTTACAGAGTATCCAGGTCTCAACGGGGAACTTTATTTAATGCTTCTTTTTTTTTTTTTACAGAAGCTGATTGTGTATATGACTGTATCATGTGTAATCTGGCATAGCGTGTTTATGCATGTGTTCAATGTGTGTTCATTAACATGCTCTGTCCTGACCAAATAAACACATGGTGATTACTGTTTTTGTCATTTGAAATGCTGCTCATAAGATGTACTGCATCGGCTGACTGAGTTCCAGCTCCTATGGGGCATGTGACCACCTATTATTAGGCTCGTCCGAGATGAGCCAGACGGACACAGTTTTGACAGCCGCCTGCAGACGCACGCACGTTTAGATTTCTATCCGACTTGCTCTGAAGTCACGGGCACGTGGGGGACGAAAAGCTCATGAGACCCCAACGAGACCAGCCGTCTGGGTCAGCCGCTGCATTTCCCCAAGAGCAACTGCAGCGGCAACATGGCCCTGTGCATGATGGGAAAACGGCCACCTGTCAGCAGTCACGCACAGGTAATTAGACATGACGTACCCATTGCCCCCTGAGCTAACCGTGAAATATAGCCCCCCCTAATCCTTCTCTTCATCGCCATCCATTACAACAACTAATACGAACAAAACACCTGATCTGAGCTTTGTCTGCATCCGGATTGGCTGTAAATTGTCATTGTCTATCACAGGGCTGCGCGGTTGGTCAACTGATGCCGCAATGATGTGATTGAAAGATAAATAAACAAATAGCTTGGAATTTTATTGGGCTACTGAAGTTCCAATAGGCCGCAATGAAGTGATTGACTGAAAATTCGGTAGTATATGTGGTAGAATGATATAGAATGATAGGCTGAGGCCCTCGATTGACACGCCTATGAGTTGGTTAACGCATGCTGCAAATGTAAAGTCAACAAATTGGATTTTGTTTTTCATTGAATTCTGATAGGCCTTTGGCTACTGTAGGCCCTGGGCTGTAGGCCTCTGGCTCTAGCCCAGGCAAGCCCAGTGGATAAGGCGGCCCTGCATGAGTCTGCTGTGATCAGAAACATGCTGCTCTGACCCCCTCCTCTCTCCTCAGGGCAATACTTTATATCTGAACACATAAAATATGACTGAAACTTGTGCATTGCCCCCCAAAAATAGACCTCATGTTTGGTGCATTCAGAACAAACTCATGATTTAGAGGAAATATTTTATCTCACAATGATGTTGCTAGAGTAAAGGAAACAGAGCAGATAGAGTTAGATACATTTTTATTCAGGATACATTTGAAATGAACATGATATCTGAACGAGACGCTGCGTGGTCTGAGGCCGCTCTCGCTGTTCTCTGGATGTGGAGCGGCCGGCTCAAAACTTAGGACTTTTTTTATCCACTCTCGTTGCACCTGTCTACTCTCGGCGATCATCCAGGCGAGGCACAGCCGCATCTCGAACAAGCCAACTGTTTAATCACTTTATTCCGCCCCGCCCACTTTCCCTTCATTTTGCCACGGATCAGCACTTCCATTGTCTTGACAATTTCGGTAGAGCGTGAAATGTTCGCTGCTGAAATATGACAGTAGATTGATTTGTGTAAAAATGTCCAATGTTCATTTGCACTTGTTTCAACACAGCACTGTTTCTCTGGGAAGCCTGAAAACAGCTTTGTGTCTTTTGTTTTCATCAACTGGTCAAAACAATAAAGGCCTTTTAACCATTTATTTTCCATAAGTGCCTCAGTTTTTATCTTTTTAAAGTTATATCCTGATCCCTGCACAGAAGTGAAGAGCACCAAAGAAACATTTATACTATGTCACAATTGCACTCCTGCACGTTTCAGGTTTACTAAAGTAGTTTGTTATTGCTGCAACTATTGACGGGCCATGGTCTACAAATCATACAGTATGATCATACTGAACTGCTAACAGGCAACATTTGAATTATAATGTAATGTTTGTGGACCAGGTTCTGTGATGTGCACACAGTCCACAACTTCTGGGTGCATTACTAACCCATATTTATCAGTGATACATGCAGGGCTGACAAAAATGACATTTGAGGGATATTGTATGCAAATTGGGTATTTTTGTTTATTCAGACCCTGATTTACTGTATCTAATAAGAGTCTCTTTGATGTCGAGAAGAGTGACAGCAGTTGTTAACGGGACAAAATTAGTAAGGAAAGGAAAGAGCATGTCTAGACTATTGCATATAAACAACTGACAATAAGAGATAGGCCTACCCTCAAAACAGTCTTGACATTTTACTCGGAGACCTTTCAGAAAAGATACAGTGTGACTGCATTATGAAAGCAATATCTCCAGAAGATGCACAATTATATTCACAATCTTCGGAAAAGTTGGATGATAAGAATTGTGACTCTCAAAGGTCCACGAGACCACACAAACAAACTGTTTATAAAATTGCAGACCTTGAAATGTAATGAGCTGGTCAAATTTAAAATGCTACAAATTATGTGGAGAGTGAAAAATAAGTTGGTGACAATACACATCCAAAACAAATTCATGTTAATCACTGACGGCAACAACAGAAGAAAAGGAAATTTCTGGGTACCATATTCACACCTCACAAAAACAAAAAGGGTTTCTTGTAAATGGAATCAGTTTATGGTACTCTTTGGACATTGCTCAAAAATCATGTAACACGATCGTTCAATTCAATAAAATGTATTTAAAAGATGTACTTGGAAAATACGAATGCTTCACTGCCTTCGTATTTTGTCAAACATTGGTTTATTGATTATTAAGATGTAAAGTATTATTGTACCTTGATATAAACTGAACTCTGTTCAGAGCCAGCTCAGACTGTCTTCCTCATGCTCCTATTCAGCATTGAATATTATTATTTTCGTTGTTGTTGGTGTTATTATTGTGTCCTTAAATAACGCCATGGCAGAATAAAGAACTTCAACTGAACTGAACTGAACTGAACGATCCACAGAATGATAATCTTCTTCCTTTCTTCAAAGTGGTGTTTTATTATTTATTGTTGGTTGAGTCCACCATTGGCCAGTACAGCCTCTCATATCATACATACTACAACAGAAGTGAAAAGGAAAATATGATAAAATCATAAGGAAAACAGTCTTACAGTAGTCGTACAGGCTTTATTTACGTTAATAATGTAAATAATACATGCAAAATACTTGTTTTCATGGAATCAATGCAAGCTAGCTGTAAAAGAGAAAAGCTGAGAAAACTACGACCCGCTGTTGATGAAATGTGAGCAATAAACTTCAAAATCAACAAGCCCGGCTCCATGTGTGATCATTGTTACACGGTTGCTGTATGTAGATGGTGGCTTCATTGACTTTATACGTTCATATTTTTCTCCTTTTCACAGGATCGATCAGAGCTTTAGCTCGTAGCATTAGCTTTCTCTGTAGGAAATCGAGGTCCAAACACATTCCCGCACAGATCCTGCCACTGAAACAAGTTTTCTTGTCGCCAATTTTAATCCTGGGTGTTTAAGTAAAGAAACAGTGATGTGTGTCTTTGTAGAAGTCCCAGAGGTGCTGTATCTCCGGTTCATCCCCCATGACAGTTTACATCTGCAGCTGAGAATCTACGCCGCCCGTGGCTCTGCTCCAAAGTCAGTGTTGGAGAAAGCTCCGGGTTGGTCGACGCTCACGAATTTCTCCAAAAAGTTCAACAATTCCCAACTCTCGCTTCGGCCATATTTGAAGCACTGGACAAGCGTCAAAATCTTGCTACGCGTGAAAGCTTTAAAGAGGGGGTATTATGCTTTTTTCAGCCACATAGCACCAGTCTATAGCACACTACAATGATGACGAAACCTTCTGTTGGTCTGTAAATGCAGTAAATTAGAATAACTGCCTTGTATAAAATTGCTCTTTCAAAATGGCGTAGCAAATGACTTGAAATAGGCCTCTGTCTCTTTAAGAACCTCTGACCCTTTCCGACACGCCCCCTCCACACGCTGTCTGTGGCATCCATGGATCTATCATCACAACAACACTGCGCTCGTTGTCTCAACTGTATTGAAACTACGATCGGTGCATTTTTATTTTTATTGTTGGAAAGGAGCTACTGTTTATCACTTTGTGAACAATGGCCACACAGGATATTATTTGGAGACGAACCTTCCACACCGGACGCTTGGAAGAGGCTCTTGCCTGAAAAATAACTGCTGTTTGGAGGCTATCTCTTTGCATCTGCCATGCCCTATGGATCTCTAACTATACCCCCATGGACGACACCAGGATCTGCAGGAGCCCATACGATTCAAAGACGGACATTATCTGTGCAGGTGGACAGTGGTTTTTCGAGGTTACCCGTTAGCTTGTTATAATCGACTACAGCTCATTGTTGATGAAAAGTCTGCAATAAACCACAAATGTGTAAAGCCAGGCTCATTGTGTGATCATCGTAAAGGCTGCTTCAAGTAGTTGCCTGCTTTATTGACGTTATTTGTGCATAATATGCTGCCTGTTTTCAATGAATGTTGTGAAGGTGAAGGTTGTTAGCTTGTCGCGGCTAATAGTGCCTTAGCTCCAGGAGAAACCACTCGGCTACGACTCACTGTAGATGAAATGTGAGCAAAAAACTACGAAATCAACAAGCCAGGCTCAGTGTGTGATCATCATAAAGGCTGCTTCAAGCAGTTGCCTGTTTTAGTGACGTTTTCAATGCATAATATGCTGCTTGTATTCAGTGAATTTTCCCGTTAGCTTGTCGCGGCTAGCTTGTTAGCTCCGGGAGAAAGCCACTCGGCTATGACCCATTGTAGATGAAATGTGAGCAATAAACTTCCAAATCAACAAGCCAGGCCCCGTGTGTGATCATTGTTAAACGGTTCTTTATGTGTGTGGTGGTTTTATTTACTTTATGTGTGCATATCTCTCGTTTTCACGTGATGACTCGAGGTTTAGCTTAGCATGAGCTTTCTCCGGAGGCTCTGTGCATCATCAAGGCCCAGCGCAGAACCAGACACTGAAATAAGCGTTCTTGTCACCGGTTTTAATTCTGGGTGTTTCGGTAACAGAAACACTGATGTGTGTCTTTGTAAAAGTCTGCTGTGGCTCCGGTTCACAACACATGAAGCTAATCCTCCATGATGACTCTGTTTACATCTTAGGGCTAGACACTGCGGGGAGGGGGTTCTGCTGAGGAGCAGTGGTTGGTTACGCGGCTGGTGACGAAAGGTCGGAGGCGTATCCTGGAGGTCGGAGGCGTTTCCTGAAGGAATCAGGCGTTTTATCCCTAAAATGGCTGCCATCGGAGTTTTTACAGATTACTCGAAAATACGTGAATGTGCTAAGGCAACACTTCAGGCATGTTTTTAATGAGGGAATGACATCATAACATGATGTAAAGCTTGAAAAAGTCGATTTTGCATAATACCCCCCCTTTAAAACACAAGCCGCACAGGAGGCACTTTTGATGCTTTCGGCGCGTTTGGTGTGAACCCGCCATAATGGTGAAGCCGCTCATTACTGAGTTCACGTTTGGAGCCTTGAGGAGGGTGTTTTTGAGGTGTGGTCCTAAACCTTTGATCGGGATTGTATCAGTTCAGGCCGCACACTGCCAGAGAGGACAGGGGGGAATATATCTGACTTGTTCTAGGGTCGTCACAAGTAAAAGTGTGGAGAAAAGGGAACACTATGTGAGGGAAATACAATAAAAAAGAGAATTGTCTAAAAGTGTCTATATTTCATAAAAGTTTTACATTTTTATTCTGAAAGAAGGATGCAGAGATGGAGGGAGCTGCTGTTCCTTGGACAAAAAAACATGAAATTCACTGAAGAATTTGGATGTGTTAAAAGATTTTTGAGAGAAACAAATCCAACTTCCCCTCTCTGCTACGGCTTGAGAATAGGATAATTAAGTTAGCTTTGACACACGCAAACAACATGAATACCCAAAACATTCTTCACGAAGCAGCGCCGTTATCCCGGAGAGCGAGCGAGCGAGACTGTGGGTCAGAGAGCAGTGCAAACACAGCTGAGCAGACAGACAGTGGATGGATTTACTCTGAAGACTGCACTGAGGCCTGAGGGAAATGAATTACTGCAGCGCTCAGATGGGCTGGCTGTGTAACTGCGCTGTGGTCAACACTCATTCTTCATCACGACCTGAGCAGACGCTAATGGACGCACCCTGGCACTTTCTGAGCCATATTTCAAACTCTGGACACCAATGAGGATAATTTAGTCATTATTTTACAACCTAATCAACATAATGTACTTAATGTAGAGGCCTGTCAGCTGATGCAACCATCTGTACGGCTCAACTATAGGCTGACAAAAACAGCTATCGAAGCTAAGTTGCAATATGAAAAAATACAATCTTGACCGTTATGGATTGGATGTATCGTGGATGTATCTTTTGTCAATTGATTTTTCAACTACAGAAAGCACCGTTGATTTGGGTGCTCTTCCTTTGCGGCTCTTAGTTGAACTAAGTGCTTAACATTGTGAAAAACTATGTCAGTGTGTTCTTGACAATCATTTATCGAGTTGAATATCATATTTTAAGGCATTTTATATTCAATGGCGATTTAGCCTTGCTTTCTTTTGAGTGAGAATGCAATATCTCTAGTGAATGGGTTTTTTCGCATTGCCTTCCTCTGGCCTTGTCTTCTTGATTATACCGCCGTTCTGCCTTGCTTGTTTTGGGAGTGCCCCGTTATCCTTTTGAGAGATCTTGTTGCTGGTATGAGCTTGCACTAGTAACCGCAGAGAAATAAAGCAGGACGAAAAGAACATTCAATTGACTTTTTTTTTTTAAACTTAGCTCTATTCAATTTCTTAATGGTAGAAGTTTCCGATTGGCAAAAAAAAAAAAAAGGCCTTCATGTTTGAACTGTTAATGGCAAAGTGTGACTGCTGATTGATTTTGTGGTTACACACAGAGTTTTGAGTATTTTCAATCTATCTCTTTCGTAATTAATTTGTGTAAAGAGAGCCAATGCTACCCAGCGAACAAAATAGCAATTACAGTGATCATTAAAGTAATGTAAATAATGCATTCCTAATGGCAGACTGAAAATAAACTGTAAGGGGGAAGATGATTTTGGAGTTATGGTGATTTTAAAGGAACAGGCCACCATTTTTCCATACTGTGACATGTTCTTACTTGAGCTTAGACGAGTCGATACGTACCTGTCTGGTATTTGTGCGTGCTCGTGGAAGAGCGTGGTAGCTTCTAACTTCACCTGTTTGGAGCTATAGGAACACATTGGGAGAAGCTAACAACATCTTTGGCCGTTTTGCGTGACTGAGGGCACGCACAAATACCAGACAGGTACTTATCAACTTGTCTAAGCTCAGGTAAGAACATATCTCAGCATGTAAAGACAGTGGCCTGTTCCTTTAATAGTCCCACAAAACTAAATATCATGTTTTCATCTCAATAGGATACACCGGGATTCCCTAACTAAAACTCCAGTTTTACCATGTTCACGACTAGGGGACCCCACTGTAAAAACAAATTACTAATATAAATCATATCAGGTAAAAAAAAAAAAAAAGAAGGAAAAAAAAAAACATATTCAAAATCTGGTTTAGCAATGATTATTTCTTTTGTTACCTCAGTTCACTGACCTAATTTGTTTTAAATGAAATTTTCTTGAAATCATATTGGGACGAACAGCTTAGTGCTCAGTGCTTGGGGGGTATCCCGAGTTCTCCCCACATTGTCAATAAACAAAGAAGACATTTTTCACTTCGTATGTGTGTTAAAAACATTTGCTTGTTTACTTGCATAATGTGACTACAAATTCCCATAACCAACTCAACCCACACATGCCATTCGATTGACAGTGAGAAGCCTTATTATAACAACACCAAGTCTATTCGCACCACCGATCATTTTAAGCCAAAATTGCATCTTTTTTTCCTCTCTCTCCCTTTTGTTTTTAATTTTTTTACAAACACATAAGGTTTCAGAAAGGTGTATCCTCCACCAAATCCCAAACAACAAGCCTGCGTGTGGAAACTGTCGGCTAAAATGATTTATTGTCTTGCACCAAGCTCTATTATATTGTTTGTATAGAGCAGCAGCACAGCTTACACTGCCTGTGCACAGCTGTAGGGAATATTTAGCTGAAGATTTAATTTAACCACTTTGCCTCAACTTCCTGTGACAGGCATGGGAGCGGGCATAAAAGCCAAAGACTTTCATGGCTGTGATGCATTTTCCACAAGCTGATCACAGAATAAATGAGGTCGCTATTCAAGGCCAATGGACGGACTGTGAATTTCTCCACGCAAGCCAGTACACTAGCCCCTATCTCAGTTCTGGTGTTGCTGCAAATTACAGCTAAATGTCTCTGGATGGTTTATTATGGTCTGTCAAAAGACTTTTATGCAATGATGTTCTCAATTTGTGGCAGTAATTTGATGTTCCCCAAGACGTCTGCGACAAGGGACCGGCCTGTCTTTATTGTTTATCCATCAATCACACATACTTAGCACTAATTGGATTTTGAGTAATGCTGGCTTTGTTTTCTCTGACAAATGTTTAAACAAAGTTGACTTGGAATATTTGAATACCCACTTGAACTCCAAAGTCTTTCATTACATTAATTTCTACCATATGTCTTCAGTGTTTATACAGGCAGCAGCAGCAAGTCACGTTGAATGCTTTTTAATGCCATTTCAGTGCCCAACTACTACATGTTTAATGCCGCAAACGCAAAAAAAAAAGAAGAAAAAATCAGTTCATATTTCTTTTGTCAGCATTAGTGAACATTCTGTCAAATTTATGAATGAGAGGACACTCAAAAGGAAACAACATCAAACTATAGAGTTAATGATTGTGTACAATTTCAGCCAAAACTGCAGCTGAATGTGTTTTGGACCATCATTTCTCCAGTGTCTGCGTACATTGGAGTATGAATGAGACTGTGAATAGTCTGGTCTTGAGGTGTGGAACACAATGAGCTAAATAATGGAGCTGGCTTCAAAAACCCAGCCAAATTGCTAGCATGAACAAGCTTCAGCTAACCCGTGCTGATCGCCTCAGGCCATGCTGAGTTTTACAGTCTATGCGCGGGACCCGAAAAGCCACCTCTGTGCTAGTTGTTGTTGTTGTTAATCCGTTGTGTTGGATTTTCATGCCTGCGGCGGTAGGTTGTAAAGCCGGCAACAGTGTAGACATTTATTGTTGTTTATAGGGTCCTGGCGGCACCACCCTCCCTCTTCTCTTTTATCCATTTGATTAAGACTGCAACTGATTATGACAACTAACCAAAGCCTTGCAACACTTTGAGGCTTTCCTAGCAAAAACGTGTCGCATGCTCCGAAGTCTCTGAGCTGTTTCATTCTGCTTGAACACTGACCTCTTGTGGACAAACTTTATTATTGCGACTTCTCATAATCAAGACTGAAGCACCAACACAATCATGTGTGCAAGAAAAGTTTCAAACAGACGTGTGGCAGTTTTATTATTTGCAGCCTGATATTGAGGTTTGAATGATGAAATCAATCATAGGCTGAAAAACTAGAGTAATTTTCAGGTGACTGGGCGGGGCCTCAGTCACCTGCTGCTCAAAGGCAGGACATGCGCAATCTTTTTACTTCATTCAGTCAGAGCTCATTTTGGCACTGTTTGCTGTAGATGGAGCTCCTTACGTTTCCCTCGCCTGATCTTTGTATCTGTTCAAAAGCAGGACTTTGTAAAGAATAAGAAAATGCAAAATGTATTCTGGCCCACAGCCACTTTCGCTGGCAATGTGGGCCTAAACCTTGACACATGTGATGTAAGTGATCAAAACTAGAACAATCTTCAATCGTTTAAACTAAGCAGATGAACTATTCCAAAGACATATTCAAACAAACTACTATCCCATCACCTCCACTCTGCTACACCAGTGTTGTTCACGCTTTGTGATACAAACATGTCAGTTCTCATGTGAGCAGGTGTTATATGGAGTCCCTCCAGCTCTACTTTCCTCTGCTCTGTCTCCTACAGAATGAGAACTGATGGTTTGTGAGGTTAGCTGTATAGGACGCTTGGAGGCATCATAGAGACGGGCCAATAATGAGGCCATGATTGCACAATCCTTCTGCCCAGAGAGAACTGGAAGAGAAAACGGGGATTTGGAGATAGACCAGGGTCCAGGGAGGGAACTTTAGCAATCCCCAGACTTTTTCTGAACTAACGCATGTGCTCTTAACTGAAGGGACAATTTTTGGACTGCACTGAGGGAATTATTTGGTGATAAACAAATTTGCTGTGAGACAATGAGCATCCAGATTGTTTTTATTTTTTTTTAATGGAATTAAATGATGGTGAAGGTCTATTCACATTAGAATTGATCGATGTTGACCATATGGATTTGCATGAGACTACCGTTAAACTTACCTCAGGACCTCGGAGTGTGCAGACAGGGTTAAATTCAAGGGAATTTTTACCTTCCAAATTACTGACAGGGCAGATTCACATGGGCATATAACTCTGAGGTCGTCAGTAATTGTAACTTTTTACCTGCGGTCCCCAAGTAATTCTAATCCCCGTGCCAATAGGGTTTTAGAAGAGATTGCATTACACACATGGCTTTTCTACAGTTTTTTTTTTCCGGACTCCCATCTATAAACCCACCTCCAAATGACTATTATTATTACAATTAATTAATTTGGTAAAAAGCTTTTCAATGAAACTCAGAGATGGTTTTGTGTCTCAGGGCTCTTTGAATCACTGACATTAATCTCAGACGCCTGTGATGATTAGTTTTCAGGTTAAGCCCAGTAAAGGGAAAAACAAATGACAAAGGACGTTCCACATTATTAAGCAGACCAACATTTTCAAGCAATAAGGGAAAGAAAAAGGATCTCTCTGCTGATGAAAAGCGTGAAATAGTTGAATGCGTTGGTCTAGGTATGAAAACCTTCATGAAAGATTAAGCGTAATCATCGTACAGTTAAGAGATTTGTGGCTGATTCAGCTTCAGTCACTAATTTCACTAATTTTTCAAACAATCTTGCTCACTGATGAGTGTTGTGTAACCCTAGATGGTCAGATGGAAGAAGTAGTGAATGGCCACCATGTCCCAACAAGGCTGCGACGTCAGCAAAGAGGTGGCAGAGTCATGTTTTGGCCAGGAATAATGGGGAGAGAGCTGGTCAGTCCCTATAGGATCCCTAAAGGCGATAAAATGAAAAGTTTCCGACTGACCACTGTCTTCTATGATACAAAGAGCTGTGCTTTCCCTAACAAAATCACCTTCATGCATGACAATGCACTATGTCATGCTGTAAAGAATACCTCTGCATCACTGGCTGCTATGGGCATAAAAGGAGAGAAACTCATGATGTGGACCCCATCCTCCCCTGACCTCAACCCTATTGAGAACCTTTGGAGCCTCAACCAAAACAACTATAGGGGGATTTCGACAGGACCAGACCAGTTCAGTTTTACTTGAGACTGGTTCATTTAGGGAGGGGCAGCACCTGCAAGTTTGTGTTTCAAGTGACTTTAGGGTAATGGTCTGGGTCGTTATGGGAGTGGCCAAGGACATTTATATTCATGTGGCAACAACCACAGCCTGATATCACTGAGCTTTAGTCCTGCATCAAAACACCTTTGTATGTGCACAATTTGGCCATTAGGTGGGGGCAGAGCGCACATCGACAAAGAAACGCTTCTCAAATCTTTATAAATGTTGTTATTGCAGCTTACATTCAGGATAGTCAATAGTCCGGAATTTACGGTACCGATGTGTCACACAACCAGGTGTATGGAGACCCAAGGGGAGACGAGAAATTTTTTAGAACAAAAGTAAAGTGAATTTAATGTTTTAGCTTTATTGTGACCACAACACACAATTAAATACCAATAAATCTGAGTTGAGTTGATCATTCTATAAATTATTAGCTGTACCTGAGCTAAGGGGTCCTAGAAATGAAAGATGCAAGGGGTGTGTCATACAAGAAAGGTTGAGAACCATTACAATAACACTGCTTGAATATAGTACATATCAACATTTATGATGAACTACCCAACTATCCAACGAACAAACAATACAGTATGCCAGAATGATAATACTCTGCATGGTGGATGATTAATTTCCTAAATGTCGCTCATATCTGTTGCTTTGGCGCGGAGCACATTGCTATCTAACACATAGCATGGGAACTTCAGCAAACTTTGTTTATGTGACCACCTGTCCTATGATGAATGAATGTAATGAAATTAATGTAATATGTGGATTACAAATCTTCTTGATATGGAGGACCATTTATTCAGAATAACTAATGAGTCAAATTGCAGTGTACGGCATGACCTCACTAATACTTGTGATGCCATACGGACTTGACGTATTTCAAAGTGTCTCACCGCAATATGGCCATAGCAATATTTCGACATTAATTTGTCTCTTTTTGTGTTTGATTAGGACAAATTGCTTTGGGATGGATATTCACAGTTAATGAGTGAACTGCAGAGGTAGTGTAATCACTGGTGCCTACAGGGAGTGAATCCGTCAGCACTCGCTGGGCTCTGGGCACAAGCAGCACCTGAAATAATGTAAACCCTGAATCCCCCTTTCATTTTTCATAATGACACTGAGAAAACAAGACCAACAGCTGTGATTTATTAAGTATACTGTATGTCTAACATATGAGCAATGGGACAAGAATCAAGAAAAATGGTCAGAAGCAAAAAGAAAAAGAACAATTATCTTTTTTCTTTTCTTTCTTGCTTTTTTTATTTACATTTTTTTTCTTTCTTACCTTTTATTATCTAGAAAAGTCCCACTGAGATTAGGAATCCCTTTTTCAGAGTCCTTGCCCCAGAGGGGAACCTATTGCAGCATGTGCAGGGGGGCTTCAAGGAAAATGGTTGGGAACCACTGGTCTACTATATAGTGCGGAGTCGATATAGTGAATGAGGGGTTAAGGACAAGGGTAGACATTCGGACACAGCCATTGGTTCATGTTTTTGTCAGAAATCATAAGCTCAGAGAATGAAAAGCGGAGACTGGCAGAGGGCCACAGTAAGGGAAATGAATAAAGTCTACAATCAGATGACCCTGAGCACCACAGCCCCAGTACCACAGCGCCACAATTTGAGAACCTCTGACTTTGGCATTTATTCATTTAAGGATACTATAAAGACTACTACAGCTCTTGTTGCTGGTATGTTTTCAAAAATGCAGGCCTAGCTTAAAAAAAAAGTGATTCCAGTGTTGTCCAAAAATGCTCCACAAGTCACAGCTTCTTGGATTGTTCGATAGTTATACAAATCCCTACAAATGAAATCATGCGGGTTGTCCAGATGCAGAGGACAAATTTCGTTGTTGTATAATGACAAATAAAGCACCTTTACAACTTATTGTATCAGAGGCTGATCCATGGTTTCTTTGTTCCACCGGCGTAGATTCCCTGAAAGCAAACCACTTGTTAGCAGGGAGGCAGAGTGGAATTTTAACTTGTTTTGATGGCTTAATTATGTTTCATAAGTAGCTCAGACTCAGCATGCATACTGTATGGAAATTAACTCTTTTCCCCCGTACTGTTTGCCTAAGCAAGTAGAGTCAAATTAAATGTTTAATGATGCCCCACTTAAACTCATCTGCCGAACAATACAGCTTTTCCAGGTTTGATGGCATGATGTTGACTCAATGACAGTCAATTGACCAAACACTAAGAAGTAATACTTTATTCAGAGCAGATTTTTGTATTACAGCTGCCTTTCTGCAAAAATACCAATTGTTCCTTATTAAACAACAGAGAGAACAGCAGATGATGCAGATAAAGCCTGTAGCTTATGCTTTATTATTGAATAGTAAAGCACAGTGTGAAAAAGGGTGAAGAGCGGGAGAGACATTCACCAAATTGTCGAAGCCAAGACTCTATCCAAACCACAACGTTGAAGCCGGCGCATCCTTATGCACTAGGATATCAGGGCGAAAAATGTTTAATTTTACACTCCACCTCATTTTTTATTTGTCACATGTTTTTTTGCTTCATTAGTAAAAAGAACTCAGAAAGACTTGGGGGGTCATTTGCTCAGCCAGGTGCTAAATTTGTGTTATTTTGTGGGCGTGTGAGTTACTATAAGAAACTCCTTACTTTACTATGTGACTAATGTGATATGTAAGTGAGTTTACTGCATGAGCACAGTCTGCTGAGTCCTGACTGAGCGCCTTTGAGGGAATATTTAAAAAGATATGATGAATAAATGGAAGTTGTCCACAATCACTTTAACTAAAAAAAAAATGTTTTGAAATCAATCCTCTTGGCTTTAAAGAAATAGCTTGTACTGCAATTTCTGTCTGTGACCTTCAATTATTTAGTGCACGTGTTGGTGTGGGAAAATTAAAACATCCACACACTGGTTCCAGCATAATGTCAGCTGCTGTGTGTACGGAGTATGAGATGGAAACACGCAGGAAAGCAGCAAACATCGATCCAGCAGGAATAGCCTATACATGCCTGCACGGGCTCGCCCTTTGGAGACGCCCGGGGATGAGCGGCAGGTGAACAGCGAACATACGGCTCATGCCTCCTGTAGCCAGTCACGAATACGCCGTCGCCATTGTGCACGGACCTTGCGGGTTTCGAAAGGATTAAGGACTTTTAAAGGATGTGAGACAGACTCGTAGAGCCTTTTTAATGGACAGCAGCTGTGAACGGCAATGTCCCAGGTAACTGTCTTTATAACCCCGCACACCATCAAAACAACCCAATTATTATTTAATCCTTGTAAATGAGCCAGATACAAACATTTGTAGACGTTTAGAACACCACACTGGTTTGCAAATGGCATTATATTGTTCTGCGCAAAAGTTTACACCTGCTGCTCCAGTGTACTCATTTCTTGTGCAGTTTTACTTCACACAGTCGAGATAAATATGACAGCGCTCGCTAAACAAAATCATTAGCATTTTCCATGGCTCATATTTAGTGCATTGTGGCAGAATCGCCTTGTTTGGATATTCATGAGGACACATGAGCTAAGTTTGCTCTGCGGCTTTTGCCATTTCTTAAAAACGCAAATATCAAGTGCACTTGCTTTTTGCTCCACTTTAGTACACTCTACCATGTTTGTATATGTTAAAACGCTTAGTAATGAGGCAGCTGGTCGGTCCCTGAAGGTGTGTAAATGTAAATGATGCAAAAGATTTATGCCAGGGGTAAGCAACGTCAGGCCCGGGGGCCAAAGCCGGCCCTCTAGCACAGAACCTCTGGCCCTCAAGATGATTTTGAGAAACATTATTACACAAATCGGAGAGTATTTTTTAACACTATTAGAGTTAAATGGGAGGGAAAAAAAGGTAGAAATACTGTCAATACACCCAATGAGGTCATATGTTATACACACTGGCATTTGAAAGAAGTGCACTGGAAAAAAGAATAATCGTTTTATTGAATTAACAGATTAAATCAAGGTTTGAGTAGATTTGGTCTGGTCTTTGATGAGATAAAACATCTAGTAGTAATTATTCTCTTAATTCAGATACTGTGTTATTTCATGTGAAAATCAATTATTTGACTGATTTTAAGTGGGTCTTATTCTTGTTCCACTGGCGCTAGCATTTCTATCTTGGATTAGTTCAACCGACTTAAATTCAACATAGATGATTCAAGCAATTTTAAGTCATTTATCTCATTTAAGATGGTCATTTTTCCAGTGTTGTGTTTACTTTTACTAATAATCAGTGGCCCTCGGTCTGTTTACAATAAAGAAAATCGTCCCTCTGCCAAGAAAACTTGCCTACCCCTGATTTATACTATGGGCATAAATAAAAGGAGAGAAACTCATGATGTGGACCCCATCCTAGAGTCATTATTGAGAGTACACATGCACCCCCTCCTGTCACCATAACCCTTGTCTTCAGAAGCTTCAAATTTAGAATTAAATTCAAACTCATGCTGTACACATTTAAAGGAACAGGCCACCGTTTTTGCATACTGAGATACCTGTGCTTCGATGAGTTGATGCGTACCTGGTCTTTGTACATGCACTCAGTCATGCAAAAAGACCAACGATGTTGTTAGCATTTATCCTCTCCCCCTCTCCTCTATGGGGCCAAACAAGGGTGCGGTTAGAAGCGGCCAAACTCGTGAACGTTTCCCTCAGTAGTTACACATAAACTCAAACATGTCCATTTTCTAAGTGGATAAAAAGGGGTACTATATTGTAAGGCGTAATAATCTTAGCACTTCGACACCCGCTCAGTTGTATCCGTAGGCATAAAGACATAAATCTTGGGTGTTGATGCCATATTTTCGTCAGTCAACACCAGAGCAGCAGAGGCTCTTTGCTTTCGACTCAATCCATGGCATTGCTCCATATCTTTAGCATTGATTGATTATGGGGGTGATCATGCATTGGCTGGTCCCAAACTGTGGAACTCTGTCGCCTGGGTTACCCTCCATCATAAATATGCCACTTTTGAAGGTCAGGTAAACCAATATTGGCATCGTATTTGGTTTGTTTTTCCCATTGTTTTCGCTCGTGCTTCACAGCTAGAAAGTTCCAGGTTCGATCCCTGGTGGAGTTTGCTCATAGGCCAGGATGGATGAGTGTGTCCATCTGAGTGGTGGACGACGGATGGAAATTAGCCCATGGCGACAAGCCGGTGTGGCGTGTTCATTAACGCGCTGTCTCGACCAAATACACCAGTACATAAAATGAAAATAAGTAAATGCATAGTTGAGCATATTGATCAATAATTGTTAGTTGGATTTTCGTTTTTAATTGGTGTTTCTTTTATTTCCTGTGAACCCTCTCAGGATGCCCATATGTTTTACAAATGGCAGAGAAATGACTAAATATTTATACCTGGCCGTCCTCATGTAACCGACTTCGCTAACCCCATACTTTCTCTTAGCCCCAGTACTCCTTTGCACCACTGCGAAATCCCTCAACCCCAGCCAATTCAGAGCTGATGGCAAAATGTAAACAAGCTTCCTCTGCCAATGCCATCGAGCAATTGTTAGGAGAAAAGAGTCACAGGTTGGAAGCCCTGCTGTGTTTGTGGACCCCAGGTAATGGGTGGATAAATAAACCTGTAGCTAAATGGTATTGAATGTCTGAGACAGACATAGGTTTCAAGCAGAGAACAGCAATTACTGCTCATTTTGCATTTGCAGGATAAACACATTAGAGGCTCTGTTAGTCTGGTAATAAGTCTATAACATTTATATAAAGAATACATTAAAAGCAAGACAAAGAGCGTTTTTTAAGCATAAAAGAGAGGGATAGATGACATGGCACTCAATCCAAACTTGACCAAAAGGGTGTGCCGCTGTCTCTGACTCATTAGATGTGTTATCCTAATACCAGGTCATCTGGTTTAGAAGTTTGCATGGGGCTCTCAATTAGGACTTAAATGTATAAATCTATAAAGTTAAAGAGGGAATTCATCACAGCTCAACTGATAATCACACAAATTAGAGCATATAACAGACAGTCTCAGAACATCGACTTTAAAGTGTGGTGCACGCTGGTCTTGGTTGACTTCTTTTCTTTTTAAATAAAAATGCAGCGTTCATAATTCTGTGGCTTGCTCTCAATCCATTTATTCTTTTACAAAAGCAGGTGCATATCAAATTGTTGTAGTTTTGATGCCTCAATGCCAGCTTTGGCATTTTCACGCATGGTTCTCAAAGTGGTAAAGCAAATCAAAGTTTCTCCTTGTTTCAGTCAATATGATGTAAGCTGCCTGTGGATTTGAGCCAGGGTTATTGAAGTTTTCTCTTTCCCACTGGGGATGTATGTGAAACAACTAACAACATAAACATTCAAACAGCCTTTTGGCTCACAAATATACAGAAGAACTACTGGCCTGTGCATTGAAATAAAGATCTAACCTAAATTAACTTTCATTCTGCTCTGAAAACGATACACTCCAAAATGCCCCAAAAAAGTGAGAATGTTTGAAGAATGTTAGAGGCAGACATGTCGTGGCAGTTTTACGTGCAAACAACTTCATATGTACAGTAAGTAAATACTGGTAAACAGCGCATTTATAAGTATAAAAGACGGGTCAAACTAGGGCTGGGCAATTAATTGAATCTAATCGTGATTTTAATAAAGGTTTGATCATGATAATCCCAGGGAAACACTCGGCCCAAACAAACAGGAAGCACAGGATGGCACATGCGGAAGCCAGAGGAGAGGACCTGGTCATTTTACATCAGCTACAAAGTTGCGCTAACTCGTCGGCAAAACAGAAACACGCGGGGTGCTGACAGAGGAACAGGATGCGCACGGGAGATGAAAAGTTTACCTTCGAAGGGGAAAACTATCGATCGCTATTTGGACCATGTGGATTTGTTTTCAGCGCTTGTTTTTGTTTTGCCCATTTGACAAGTTAGAGCGAGTTTGTAGCTGATTTTACACTTAAATTCACTAGATCCTCTGCTCATGCCGCATGCCTTCCTGTTTGTTTGGCCGACTCAGAGTATTCCCTGGGCTTGATTTGACAGGCGCTGCAGCATCGCGCCGTCCGGGATTTTTTTCTCTCCAGAATGCGACAAGATTGTCCAATTATTCTGTTGATTAAAACACACCACGTGATTATTGAGGTCACCCTTTATTAAAATAGCGATCAGATTAAAATTCCCAGCCCTAGTTGGTAATGATATCTAGCTCATACTTTGACAGTTAGCTCGGTTGTGTGATAAGAAGTGTATCATAAACTATGAATTCAACAAGAATTTGTAGTTAATTTAAGGGCTGCTTAAATAGATATAAGACTAGAACATAATGACAATTGGAGCTAGCTTTAGTTCTGATGGGAATCTTCTGTCTGTCTCCTGACCCCCAGACACATTCACAGCGCTGATCTAGCTATTATACAAAATGTTAAGGCTTAGGACTTTTGAATCCTAACTGTGAAACACAGGGGTGGCAGCATCATGCTGTGGGGTTGTTTTGCTGCGGGAGGGACTGGTGCACTTCACAAAATAGATGAAGAAGGATCCTGAAGAAAGAATGCTATGTGGAAATATTGGAGCATTATCTCAAGACATCAGCCAGGAAGTTAAAGCTTGGGTGCAGATGGGTTTACCAAATGGACGATGACCCAAAGAATATGGCCAATACTGGTTACAAAGTGGCTTAAGGAAAACAAAGTCAATGTTTTGAAGTGGTTATCACAAAGTCCAGATCTTAATCCAGTTGAAAATGTATGGGCAGAGCTGAAAGGCATGTGCACGCAAGGTGGCCAACAAATGTGGCTCAGTTACACCAGTTCTGTTTGGAGGAATGGACCAAAATTCCTTCCAATTGTGAGAACGTCTGACCCAAGTTATACAAGGCAATGCTACCAAATATTGATGAAACGTTTTTCATTCGTTTTTCATTTGGTTTGGTCAAAAGTAATATAGTTTCATGTCAGACCGTGAGAAAGAAAATGCACATGTGTATTTTTATAAAGTGTATGCATCTGGTTCCCACTGTATGTTTGCCTATATTGCAGTTTTACAGTTACAGCCCCAAATCTGATAATCTAAATGAAAGAATGCTACGTGAATGAAAATGCCTTCGACTCTACGGCTGATCCACTTTTGCACGTGCTATTGGTTTTGCACATGAGCAAACGCTTGGTAAATGACCCTCCTAGTTTTAGATCAATATAGCATTCTCTAACCAACAAAGTACAATAAAAATAGATAGGAATCAAGCTGTGAAACGATTACCAAATAACTGCAAAAAGCATAATAATGCCCAATTAAAGACAAATCCAAACAAACAAGCAAACAACTGTAACTAATGGTAAGACAATGTAAACACCACTACTGTATGACCAGATGTAAATAGACATTCAACTGACCACCAGGTATAATAGTAACAAGTAAACTGACTCTACATCAAACTTTTTTTTCAGTATTCTTTCAAATTGGGTCTGTCAAAATGAGTCAAAGGTTTGGCAAATATAAGTATCCTTAATACGTAACATGGCACAAGTTCTGATTGAAGTAGAATGGCTTGCTGTCTCACTGCGCCTTTGTGCGGTATATAAAGTACCCATTCAACCAGTATTTAGAGAAAGGAAAAACTGGCAATTAACAAAACAAGGACCAGCATGATTCGAGGACCAGAGACCTTGCTTATTCATCCATGTTGTCAGACTCTGGCAACAAAAGATATATGGATACAGCCATGTGCTGGCAATTGGAGACCATTAGCTTAGCAGCATACCTGAAAGACTGCCTAAATGTGTGACAAAAGCACAACCCAATAGAACAAACAGCCATGAACTCAAACACCAGACAATACAATTAGGGTGATGACCTTGGTGGATTTTTGTTTTGGCAGCTTGTACAATTCTGGGCCTACCATCAAGCAAGCAACAAATTACAACAAAATTATTATTCCAACATCAGAGGGACCATTTTGGAACATGAGGTCTATTGCAAATATAGCCAGAAAAGGGCTGGCACAATTCAGCTGCGGTCCTGTGAGAACAAATTAATGAAACAATCCACCTCCACAAGGTTGGAGGTATTATGGGTCAAGGCTTTCTAGGGAATAATAAAGAATGTACTGTTGTGGAAACATTTAAGAGTTTCGGAAAGATAGGCCTACATATTTACCAAGTAAAACATCAAGCCATTACAAGGTAGTGTGAGACCTGTGATAGAACCATGAGGAACACCATTAATACATAAACACAGATTATTCTTATTCTCTTAAGATCATATGCTGATTGTCAATAACTGGTAGCTTCATACATAACAAACAGCGGATATTATCATGGTTTTCCAATGAGTTTTGGAGGGCATTATGGATGTTACCTGCAAGAACGTTGGTGCCACTGACACTGGTCACCATTTGTCTTTGAACGTTTATCTGTCCTATTTATCCTTTTTAATCTCTTTGTAGCGCTTTCCATCAGCCCATGAGATCCTATCATAGACCTCTTAATCAGGTTACCATTTATGCCCGAGGGAGGACACCGGCTGCGCCCCTGTCAGGACACATTGTTCCACTTGGGCAGGAAAAGATGAAAAGATTACCTCTTTCAGAGCTAGATAATAGAGACTGCAAAGTACAGTGTCAGTCACAGCAAACAAATCAAATCCTTCTGTCACACTTGGGATTTCATGTAACAAAGGAGAAAGTGTTGTGTCAGATGCAGTGCGCTCATTAGATTACTGAATAAGTAATTCGAAATTGAATAATACAAAACCAGGAACAATCTGAGAAATTGGACGCCCACAAGGGAATTATTCCATATTGAATTCTGACTTTGTTCCAAAAATACTGACATGCTTTTCACCCCATTTGCAAGTACAGTTCCTATGTACCGTAAGTTGGCAATGGAGAGAGCATGGGAAGCTAATGAATTTCCTCAAGGCGTGTGCCCCAACCTTAGCCAGACTATCGGTTTGCACACATGCATAATCTCATCAATTACGAGTTTAGAAATCTATATGGATATGTTAATGGGTGAGACGTGCATACTGAATTTTGGGACACAAGCAAGCTCGCCTCATTCACCACATGCGTCACACTGGAAGTCTCGGTTTTATTCAAATCCAATGAGGCCTGTTTCAATGGAGGGTTCATGTGACACTCTTGTGTAATCTTTAATTATGTCGCTAAATCACTTCCTTTTCAACTCTTATTTGGTCCTGTACTCCAGAGTCAAAATTCAATTTCACCTCTCGTCTCCTTGACATTTGCTTTTTTTTTTATTCTGAGCAGAAACACGTCTGTCTGACCCCACTGCCCTCTGTGCCAGGCTCCATTATGATCCAATGACAGCCAATTGGTTCCAGTGAAATGTTAAGCAGCTCTATTAATAATGAAGGAATACATTGGCCATGGTGGTTTAAGTGATCTGTCTTGGAATGGGTTTAGAATTTGTGAATGAGTACAGCAGTCAAAAAGTAATCTCCCCAGGTCCCTTAGAGCTGGAACAAATTATGGCCGGTAAAACGATAAAACAAGAAAAAAGCTAAACTAATTTCTTACACACCAAAAGGATGAGGCAAAACAAATTCATTCAGACAAAGTTTCAGGGAACTACATGGAACTTTTCTAAAAAAGATTCTCAGAGCATATCCAACTAAGTGGAGGTAAGTAATTGAATACGATTGTCTATGGATTCATTAACACTTGGTTGACTTTCGTATCCCCGATGAGAAAAGTCCATAGAATCTGACGTTCTTTCAGGACAATGGGCAAACAATGAAATCACTGGGGACTCCTCTGTGTGCTTGGTATCATGCAAGAGAATCCCCTTCAATAGAGTTCAATGAGTAGTGATGAAATGTATAGCTCTTTAGCGGGAAACAAATCTTTGGGATATGTTCACTTGGACACTATTACTCCTATAATTACTCGTAAAAGGTGCCTTGGAGAAATGATTACTTGTTCAGGGCACAAAAAGGGGAATGTCAGGGAGCCTAATGGAAAAGTTAGAGCTGCGGGATTTAATGGAAAAAGTTATGTGTTCGGCCAGACTTTGCATAGCTCTTGGGAGAGGGATTTTTTTCTGAAATCATCACAAACTGCAGAAACAATTTCCGTGTCCTGTTTGCTACAGTAAACAGATCAAGAAGCCCTCCAGATCCCTTGCCCTTAGAACAGATTCCCCCCGTCTAAGTGCAATGAGTTTGCCGTATTCCTCATTGACAAAGCTAAAGTTCATTTCACAGTACAAATGACCAGTCCGCAGCTATCAAGACGCCCACACATTTCACTGACAAAACAGTCGAAGGCCATTTGAGGTCTGAGTTAGTGCAAATACTGCCTCGATGTGTTACCCATAGATTTCTGAATGTAGTGGGATTCACGCACCCCTGCGCAGCCAATCAGTGGGTGGCCTCGCTCTATAAGAGGGAGGGTCCTGGTCTGACTCCTCTTCCCCCTTTGACGTCGCTCTCGCAGGCACTGGTTAGAGCCATACTGTAACAAACACTGGGAAATCAGAGTAAATCGTGAGTAGCGGGCAAGACATCCCTGTACGTTTTGTATCAGACACAGCTGTCTTTAAAAGGGAACTCGCCCCTGTGTTCTTACGCTGTGCACCACCCACAGTCAAGGCTCCAATAGGCAATTTGATATATCTAAATGTGCTGTTTAAACTTTAGAGCTGTACCTTGCTTTTATGTTTAGTGTGTTTGATGGCACCCCTCTCGGCCGTGCCAAGACATTGTTTCCCCTTCTTTCGGATGGTTTACTCCTCCACATACAGACTCACTGCGGTTCAGCTGATGCTCAGTGTGAACTTTTTAAGTGTTTAGACACAGCACCCCTCGGGGAACAACAGGGGTTGTGTTGTTGCTGCTGCTGGTGGTAACTTGATTGTTATTTCATTTCAACTATTGGGGCCTGAGTTCAGCTAATGTTGGATGGCGCTGTGGCAATAATTTAAGTAAAAATACTTCAATGAACATGTAAATTTCCTTCACAAGCCTGTGCTGAACATCTCTCTCCAGACTGAATCTTTCCAAGGTCCTTGAAAACTGCTCATTAAGCATCTTGTTACTCTCCAACTACTGGCCCATATCAAACCCACCATTCTTTCTTCTTCTTTTGATACTTCTCAGTCAGGTTTAGGCCCCACCGCAGCACAGAGACTGCTCTAAACAAAGCAACATATTACATCTGCCTGAACAAACGCAAAGTCTCTGTCTTAGTTCAGGGCTAGAGCGCTACTTATGACACAGTGCACCATGTGATCTTGGTTAAACTGGGGGGCATCTCCAGCACTGCTCTCCAACGGTTCAAGTCCTATTTCGAGGACAGGATGTACTTTGTTGAAATTGGTAACCATTTCAAACAAAATTACATGGGTGCAAAACAACATTCTCCCACTAAAGTCAGACAAGCAGAAGTCATTGTGTTTGACCCTGTAAAAAGAGTCAACTTAAGTCTCTCTCTCCTAAGAAGTGTTAACTAGTGTTAACAATGCGCCCGGACCTGAACAGTCGTATTAAAGGGGAGATATTTTACATTTCACAGCGACTCATTGTTAGTACTCGTGCTTTACAGCAAGAAACGTATAGGTAACAATCCCTGGGTTGGAATGTTCACATGCAACGTGCTAAAGACACTGAACAACTCAACAACACAGCAATTCATGTCCGGGGAGGCATTCAGTCGGCATACAAACCCCAAAATCATCCATCCGGCGGATGATTATAGAGCTGATAGAGCTTGCATTCAGAAACCCACGCCACAGGGCCATGAGCAGTAGTAGAAAAGGTTAGTCGCAATGGGCCAGATCTTGTGGTTCATAGCGCAGGCTGTAGAGAAGACAAGTACGCAGACGGGTGGCGCTCCTTCAGTGTCATACCTGGCGCAAAAAGTGGGCAGGACAGGAGGGGGGGGACAGACTCGCATTGCGATGTTGTGGTGCCTTCTCTTGTACAAGCGGAACATGCGTGATGCAACGCGCAATGTTTAGTAAAGATTAAAGAAATAAAACTGTCCCTCCGCTGCTGCAGCCACTCACTGCAGATGAGCGGGCACGGAAAGAGAGGCAGCAGCCTCACGTTGGACACCGTTCGAATGCGCAAAGTTACAAAATGTAAAAGATTTAACTGATCAGAAACTGTCATATCGGCTGCGGAGGAGTTACAGAGTTATGCAGTAGTTGCAAGAAAACTGTAGCGTATTGGAACATTTGCACTACAGCTGCAGGATTCTTGGAGCGGCTGAATTGAAAAAGAAAAAAAAAGTTGCTATGTGCCCTGTAAAATGCGCTTTCTTTCTTTCTTTCTTTCTTTCTTTTGGACTGAGCTGTGGCTACACAAGGAGCATCATCAGGAGGTAAACACTGACACACGATGAAAATGTCACCTTAAAACTCAGATCAGACCTGGTGTTGTGGCAAAAAAAACTGTTGTTGTTTTGGTGTTAGGGGTGTGCACGTGTTGATCTACTGTATCAAAGTAAACCCGTGCGCAACCTAGCTCAAGCAGACTTTTCAAGGCAATTACACTTTTGTTTTCAATTTGACGACGATTCTATGAAGACAAGGCAGTGGGATGTAATGAGGAAAATAATGTGAAGGTTGCCCAGAAGAGCAGTGCGAGTGCTGCTTGTAATGAACCAGGCCTCAGTCGGCCTCTTTTTCTTAAATAACGCCCTCTCCCTAGCAGCGCAGCCTTTAGCGCAAAACCTGCGCCACATGCAAGATCGCGCGTGTACCACATTGCGTTTAGAGTTGCGCACAGACTGTGCCAGTCACAAGATCTGGCCCTATGAGTCACAGTTTAAGTCTTAACTATCATGGTTAAATATGCCACCAGGACCCAAGTAGCGACCATGACACTCTACAAGGCAACCACAGATTCCGGACCCTCGACCTGGTCCAGCTATATGCCCTTGCCCAGCATCAGCGCGCAGCTAGGATAGTTGTCAACACTGTTGCCGGCCTTCCGCCCTCATGCAGCAGGCTTGATGCTCCAGCATGATGTATTAACGGCAACAACTAGCACACAAGTGGCTATGACATCGGAGAGAGGAGAGGGCAGACAAGGCGGAAACGGGCTCTATTGTGCGCCCTATACATTCCTTCTGCTAAGGGATGCCCCAACTCACTACACATTCTGGTTCCTTGGTGATGTAAACCAAGTTTCTCTTTTTATTACATTGAGTGCAAAAAACATAAACAAACTTTTTTTATGTTTGTTTGTTTGTTTTTTAATTACGAAACTAGACACTCTAACACACCTTATGTGTGATTTTGGTAGCTCTATGACGAACAGAACTGAAATAAAAAAGAACGATCAAAAACTTGTGAAAAGTCACGATCTGGACATTTCATATCAATCAATCTTTATTTATAGAGCCCTTTTCATACACAGGTGCATCGCAAAGTGCTTGACATTTAAAAAGACATTAAAACATTATCGCCTGTCAATTACTCTCAGTTATCAAAATGAATAAATAGATAAATAAATAAATGGGGCTAAAATGAATAAATAAATATCAGCTAAAAGCTAAGCTAAAAAGGTGGGTCTTGAGCCTGCTCTTAAAAACATTTTCGTTCTCTGCAGCCCTGAGCTCCTCCTCAGGTCGTACCAGAGGCGAGGGCCGTAATATTGGAAAGACGCCTCACCATGAGTCTTTTTGTTGACTTTAGGAATAACTAGGAGACCCCTGCCGGAGGAGCGAAGGGGCTGCGAAGGTTCATAAGGTAAAAGCAGTTCTGAAAGATAAGAAGGACCAAGACCATAAAGACATTTAAAAAACATTAAAAGAACTTTAAAATCAATCCTGAAACACACAGGGAGCCAATGCAGCGATTCTAAAACCGGTCTAATGTGGTCCCGCCTCCTGGTCTTCGTCAGGACACGAGCTGCTGAATTTTGTAAAAGTTGTAAACCTGAGATACTCTTTTTGGGAAGACCAGAAAGCAGGGCATTACAGTAGTCGATACGACTGGTGATAAAAGCATGCATTAGCGTCTCCGTGTTGGCTCGAGAGGCGTGGCGTGGTGTTGCGCAGCGAAGCTGTAGAGCCGACACTTCTCTCTCGCTCTCTGGAGCACGTTTGACAAAGCAGAGCGGCTTCTCGTGGAAAGATTGAAACAGTTGGGATCTTAATATTTCTCTGAGTTTTTAAATGGTTAAAATCAGTCCAAGGACGGCTGAGAAACATCCTGTTAAAGTCTTCAATCCGAGAACCAGGCTGTTTAAATGCGCACGTGAATAGCAAAAGGAATCGATCTGCAGCAACACGCGGTGTTTCAAAACAAGGCAACAATATTGTCCTTGAAAATGGGCTTGAAACTGAGATATTTAGGCATTTGCCTCTTCCCACAAAGTTAGAGTCCATCCAGTGAGGAGAGAGGAGTTAATCAGAAAGGAGAGTGTTTCATAAAACATGCAATATCTCAGTTTCTAGAAAAAAATCTGTGATTTTGATCAAAACTAGCCTCTGTTTAGCTTAGGATTTCTCAGAAACCGAGGCACGTAGAGCGGAGAGCTTACAGTCTCACCTTTCAAATGAGTCATAGCATGTCCATAGCTATAACATGGAATACGCTGTGGTCCTATAAATATCATGAAAAATGATCTGGCTTGTTGGCACTCTACAGCTAAACCCCCAAAACAGGGCAGCACTCAATGTGTTAAGAGTTCAAGTGATGCAAGTCTTCTCCGCCTGGCTGTGGAAAAAGTATGAAGCTAAATCAGCTCTGACTGAATGAAGTAAAACGATTGTGCGCATTCCTCTACAAATGTTTGAGTTCTCAGATGTGCCTTGGAGCATCAGAGTGGGCACACTGTGAGTTGGCCCCGCCCACCGGAGCAGACTGGAGCACACAGAGCCACAGTACAACACAATCTTGCACTGAATTACAGGCCTATGGTCAATATCAGGTTTGTGCAAACATTAAAACGCTGACGCTGGTGTGTGAATGAGAGTGTGAATGGGTTTGCGGTTCCTTGACGTAAAGTGCTTTGAGTGCCTAATGTAGAAAAGTGCTTTACAAATGTGACTATTTACCATTCACTTTACCCAGGACAAGTTTACGGTGCAGACATCTTAAAGTGTTTAATTATTTCTCTGTAAAGCACTTTGTATGACTTTGTGTACAAAGTGTTGACTGTGAACAAATGAGCTGGTCTTGCCTTGACTTACGTGAGCCATTCAACGGAGGCTTGCTTTTATATTGATTACCCTCATATTAGCGGAAAACTAATCAGTGAGAGTTTCACTGGCAGATAAAAGTATTTCCTAACAAGAAACCAATTATGTAGCCATTAGGAAACAATCTCTTAAAACCTCTGAGCACAGGCCTTTTTCACTGGCACTGTTCAAAAATGAACTTTTTTTTTTGTTCTTTCCGCTGCACGTCAGCATTCATCCTTTGATTAAACGTGACATTATGCTACCAGGAGGAGCTCCAGATAAAATGTAGCACTGTGTGAAAGTTTGAGCTCGGAGACAGTAAACGATTAGACACAGTGTTGTGCAAAACCAATCTTTAAGCGCAGTAAGCCTTTGTTCTAGCCAATATATGGTGCTATAGCTGAATTCATTTTGCTTAGAAAATGCACCTGTGTGGAGATTACGGTTTAATATAGCGGCGTAATGTAGCTCCACTGATAGAGCCGCATAATGAAATGGTGGAGTATATATTTAACAAGAGGCATCACTGTAGAAAGGGGAGACCGGGACAAGCGGAAATTAAATTTGGTGCCAACGACGCATCTTATGCAGTAATGATACCCCTCGTCTTTGTCACAATGGGTTTTGTGATGTTCATTTAGACCATATAGGTGGGTAAGTATTTTCGATAATGAGCCGTCTACCTGCGCCCTCAGTGCACTTCTATGACTGCAATTATCGTTAGAGAATTTAAACCAAAGACAGCCGGGGCTCCACTCTGATTAGCAACGTAAACAACGTTCTAAACAGTTGTTTGTTTTTTCCCTTTGTTTACCCAATGAGCATGCGGCGGTAGATGTAATTGAAACCAAAGAAAGATGTCGGCCATTAAAAAAAAAAAAAAAAGCATATAAATAATTTATTTACGATGAATGAGCGCTGCGCTGATGCGAGTTTGGTTACACATTAGGAGCTGCGCGGAGAGGAAACAAAGAGAATAAACATGAAGATATGCAGCCACTGGGGAGGGACGTGTGGGCGGAGGGTGCACGGAGAGTTAAGATGATAAATAAAGCAAATCTGTGTAGCAGCATGGATGATACTATTAACGCTTCTTTTGCACAGGGGAAGCCATTAAATTAATAAAGGGATTAGGAAGATTTCGTGGCAGCCTTATTAATTAAAAGCGTTTGTGGTGACGAGCGACGCACTCTTATTGGTGTTTTTAAAGATCAGAAACAGAGGAAGCATAAGTGATCGCAAGTGTGTCAGAGTCCACCTGTTGAGCCACAAAGTAAACTGCACAATGGCTGACTTGGTATTTTTTTTTGTTGGCTATGCTTGCATGAAAAGAAAACTGCTTATTCCATTATTGTTTGTCAAGCATTAAAGTAAAGAAACTCATTATTTTCAATTTACACCAGCTGGTCAGCAACCTGGTCACACTGGGCTGTGGGATGCAGTCCTTTTCTTCGAGCATTTGTCTCCAGTGTTGTCAGCCAATGCTGTCGTGTTGACCAATCTGTCACCAAACGCTTGCCTAAGCTTATGAAGTCAGGACTGTTGGCCACTCTAGTGCAAAATTCTGTTTCAACAAAGAAACAAACAAGCCCGGACCAAAGATAAAGTGCTAGGTGAAAACAGACATTTAAAAATAATGACTTTTCCCCTAAAGTTCCAAACACACTTTACCTTTAAAGGAATAGGCCACCGTTTTTACATACTGAGATATGTTCTTACCTTAGCTTTGATGAGTTCTTTAGGACCTGTCTGGTCTTCACCCGTGCCTTCAGTCACGTAAACGCAGCGCAGACGGCGTTAGCATTTAGCCTCTCCCCCTCTCCACTCTAGCTCCAAAACAGGTCAAGATAGAAGCTACCAAGCTCTTCCACGTTTTCCCTATTTAAATATGGTTACGTGAAGTGTTACACTACACATTATAATTACACAAATTAAACAATGTGGATTTTCTAAGCGGATAAAAGGGAGAACTATAATGTAAGGCGTAATAATACCAGGAGTAGTTTGGCATCCGCACAGTAAAGTGAAGATTACTGCGCGGATTTCGAACTACTCCTGGTATTATTACCCCTTACAATATAGTTCCCCCTTTTATCCGCTTAGAAAATCCACATTGTTTAATGTTGTGTAATTATAATGTGTAGTGTAACACTTCACGTAACCATATTTAAATAGGGAAAACGTGGAAGAGCTTGGTAGCTTCTATCTTGACCTGTTTTGGAGCTATAGAGGAGAGGGGGAGAGGCTAAATGCTAACGCCGTCTGCGCTGTGTTTACATGACTGAAGGCACGGGTGAAGACCAGACAGGTCCTAAAGAACTCGTCAAAGCTAAGGTAAGAACATATCTCAGTATGTAAAAACGGTGGCCTATTCCTTTAAAGGGACTATACGGAGTTTAAAAATGTTAAAATTATGTATTTTTCTCCCCCTGCATGTTCCAGTCCTAATGTGTAGAACGAGCCCAGACCTGTTCACCACAACTGCCTCTAAAATCCTGCACTGTCACTCAAAAAGGTGTTAATTTGGGTCCGAAGTGCCGTCATGCATGACCTTAGTATAGGAGGTGCAGTTACACGTATAACCTGAGGTGGCAGTAGTGAGTATAAAATGCCAAACTTGCATCTAGCCCCTTTAAATAACCGAGAAGTGTTGTGTACTGCACACACATCAATCAAATTTAAAGCTTTAGTGGTTCAAACCTTTTTTTCCTAAAGGTCCTCCACGCTCGTGCACACGACTTAAAAGCATTTTCTTTCCAAATGTGTACATTAAGTCCATTGGTTTTGTATTTAAACTTTGGGCTGGGTAAGTTGCCATATGTGGACACCTTACTCTCGGCGGATACTGATGTGTCTCCTTTGTCGATATGTGTTGTAGTGTGATCAGTTTTCCATTGTGGAGGTGGCCTCTTGGAGCTTCCTATTATGTCTTTATTGACTGAGTGACAGTCTGGGCTTTGGGCCGCTGGATGATTTGTAATAGCCTATTACTGGGTGCCGCGCTCATCTGCTGCTGTCTGCCTCTGGGAGCATGATGCCGCTGGGAGGGAGAGGAGAAGCAGACTGATTGACAGCTAGAAGAAGGTGATGATGCTAAAAGACAATCAAAGCAGGTCAAAGGCCCCGGGAGATGGAACCATGTAAACAGCTTTGGGGAGAATGCTCTGTTTTCGAACTGAGAATAATAGCGTATATATATTTTTGCTGTTTGTGTTTGTGTTGGATAGGACAGTTCATAAGGAAATGTGTTGTCTGTAAATTTTAGACATGCAGAGTTAGGTTATGGTGAGCTTTATTGTCCCAGAAGGGAAATTTGTCCTCTGCATTTGATTCCTCCTTCGATACCACTGGGCAGCCCATCAGGAACAGTGGTCGACGGCAGTGCCCATCTCCAGATGTGGAGCCAGGCTGGTGGTCAGTATCACCTGGCCGGAGGATTCACCTATTGTGTATCATTTTAGTGGAAGGAGAAATCAAAGTAACCGGGGGGAAACCTACACAGACACGGGGAAAACATGCAAACTCCACACAGAAAGGCCCCGTCCAGGTGGGAATCAAACCTGTGAAGCAGTAGCACTAACCACTGCTCTACCGTGCCGCTCCTTGAAGGGGGAAACCCAGAGGAAACCCACCCATACACAAAGACAGAAACATGCAAACTCCACAACTTATTCAACTTGTTCCTGCTCGGTCTAGGGATTGAACCTGGGACCTCCTTGCTTCTTGCTGTGAGGCATTCAGCCACCAACTGTTGTTTAGAACTGTTGATCAACGGACAACATTGTTTCAAGATAAGATAAGATGATACTTTATTGATCTCACAGATCGAGAAATTGCATTCGATGAGAGAGCAGCCGGCAGCAGCACCCATTCAGTGCGCACCACTCTTTTTTTTCTTTGGTGAAAGATCGTTGTGTCGCGGCCGCCATCTTCACTGTTTTGGTCACTGGAGGAGCACTGGTTGATGGGAAATCCGTAGACGATGACCACGGCGGTGGAGCTCTTGCGCTTGGCCACGATGTTCTTGGCCACACAGGTGTAGTTGGCCGTGTCGGACAGACGCGCCTGCTTGATGATCAGGTTGTGGTCCACGGTGATGTAGAAGTTCCTGTCCTCGGCCGGGTCGATGATCTCGTTGTCCTTCAGCCACACCACCCGCATGACCTTGGAGGACGGAGAAACTGTAGCTGCCCTCTGTCTCCTCTGATCATCTGAAACGGTGCACCACCTCCTGGGCTTGTCCCCGTCTCAGAGCGTGGTGTCCTGCACTGGTCAGCTCCACGTCGTCCTTCCTCTTCCTCCTGCACAGCTCCCTCCACAGTCTATCACCATCTCCTCGTTGGTCCCTTTTGTTGTTTCCTGTAGCTGCACAATTTCAACATTGCTCCACTCCAAACAGTAACACATCCACAAAACACACACTCTTATTTATTTTTAACTGTGTTTTTTTTTTTACGTTACATCTTTGTGAGACTTGAAAGTGCATCAGTGAGTTCTGCATATGTGCCACACCATAACGCCTTTGCTCTGGTCAGAGGGGCCGATGGCACAGACTGGCTGTCTCGCTTCTGTCAGTCTACACCAGGGCAAACCTTTTCCAACTAGACAATTGTATATAATGCCAATGTACCTTATGTAATAAAGAAATGCAACGATTTAAAAAGAGAAATAAAGCTGGGATAGCACTACAGAATATATGCACGAGGCGGCCAATTGTGCCCCCATGCCAGAGTTGCTCATGTGCAAAACAAGATAGCCTGACAATGACTCCTAAAGTTTAAAGGGAGATTTTGATTTGATAAAATGTGATCAAAACAATGTTGCTTGTGGGAAATTCACAACATTCAATAGTGTCAGTTTATAGGTTTTGCAGGGAACACTATAACTCCATTCTGCGTTTCCCTGTGTTTGCTAAAACACAATGAAATGAAAACATAACAGCACTTTCAAAGCCACATTGTGCAAATCTCACCTCTGCTCGGCGGAGATAGGATGTCTTAAACAAGGACATAAACATTACAGACATCATGCTCTCCAGATTGGGCGACGATGAACTGCAATTTATCGAGTCAATAAGGCAACAGCGAGCCTTGTTTTTGATGATGGATTTTTACCGCAGGGTTTGTGTCTGCAGTGTAAACGCAGAGGAGCAGTTGGCTACAGAGTGAAAGACCATTTCATTTGGGATTTTTTTTTTTTTTCTTAAGTTAGGATGCAAAAGGGATGACTGGTTTTGAAAAAAAATAACCTGATTAGTTATTAGTCACCTTTTAATGTATGTCGAGGAGCATTAAAAGTTGAGAAAGCATTATTATTACAAATTCTCCACATGTCAGAGCATTTGCGTAGCCGTCAAACAGAGAAACCATGCATTTGTCTAACAATACCGTCTTTCACAGTCGCTAAAAATAGACCGTGACGTAACTCCGCAAAGCGTCGTGGGGCGTAGAGCAAGCCAGCAATTCGACACAATTGGAAAGAGAATGGGCCAAGTGAAAAAAAAGCACAAGGCAAAGCGGTGGCAGGTTCATTTGTTCTCTGCGTTTTGACGGTGGGAAAGGCCCTACATCCGAGAATGACGAGCCGATACTGGCAACGCTCTCAGATGTGGAGCTATAGGAAGGACGATGTAAACGAAAGGCCCCCCGCTGAACGTCGCGACCAAACATTATGCCCACCCATCATTACAAGATCCTCCGCTTGTTTCTGCGGGTTGAACACTACGCAATGTGTTTCTGAACTATTTCATGCATCACCATCACATGTCAAAAGTTCTGTTCACGCTTTTATACATTGTGATTGTATGTCTTTATTGATGTCTCACACTGCTTTGCACACCACATACAGTCTTTGTGAACAGGCGTGTTAGTAAAGCAAAGAAAATCACAACCACAGACTTTTAAGCAGTGTAATTGCAACACTCTGCGGAGTGTTAGCAGTCAGTCCAAATGAGCACTTGTCTGAGTGGGACCCTGGTGCTTTGGCACTTATTAAAAGTTACTTAGAGTCAGCAACAACTCACAGAGAGCCCAATTAGACACAACAAAACCACTGAAGGACTGTTAGGAGCGCAAGGCTTGTAGTTCAGATTCTTCAAGTCACTGTGACGGATGTCCTTAGGTGTACGAGCTACAGTGGAAAAAGTAGATAAGATGTTCAGTCTGTGCTGCTGGTTGAAACAGGGATCTCTATCCTTATGAAAATCCAGGGAAGCTTTAAAAACAGTGCAAAAAAACAACAGGGAAATGAAAAAGTCAAGTTGGCCAAAGATGTTTGATTATATTTCTTCAGACACATGTTAGGTCACAACGACAGAACTCAGTTTAGTTTATTTATTTATTTCAAGGACAACAAGCAGTTGATTTAACATCATCCAAATGTCCCTCTGTAGCCCTTAACAATGCACATTTAAAGCAGAACTAAGTAACTCATGCCCCTAGAGGCCATAAGTGCCACTGCAGGCACCGTAGCATGTTACATTTATATACTCATTAATTTAATTGTCCGCGAGAGTAAATACTACTGACAGAAAAGACAAAGGGAGAGAGGGATATTGTACATTCAGATACACAATGGAAATATTTTTTTATCTGTTAGCCTGTTAGCTTCTTCTTCGTGATTCCATTAGTGTGTATTGGTGACTCCGTCTCGGAGGCAGCAAGGTTGCAATCATGGTTTTCTGTCCAGACACACCAGGGGGAGATTAAAGACCCTCTAATCAAACACAACCCCCAGAGGGACTACGGAAAGGATTTATTAAGGTAGTTACTTAGTACTGCTTTAAGATGCACAATAAAATACATAACAAAAAAGGAATTTACAAATACAAAGTGCAAAAATACAAAAAGTGCAATATCGTCAAGTTACAGTATTTAGCAGCATTATTTAAAGTGCGTAAATATATGAGGCGCAACAGTCTTTTTTGTTTTTTTTTGTTTTGTTCAAAGTCCATAATAGAGTGTGGTGGCTGTCAGATGGCACCCACGAGGGTATCATCTGATGGCCAAATACGTGTCTGGTCCTGTTAGTGTGAGCAGGACTGGTGGTCTAGAAGCCAGTCTTTTGCTGCCCGTGAGAAGCTGTGAAAATCTGGCTTTGTAAGAAAAGGCTGATTGAGAGAGCAGACTTTCTTTTAGGAACGTTGCAGTCACCCCTGGATACAAACCTTATTGCTCTGCTTGTTAGATGAGAGCATGGCTGTACATACATCTTTAAGGAGGAGAGGAGTGGGGCAGCATCTTTAAGAATTGTATGTACCAACCGCATCCCTGATCAAGTTGTCAAAGCTTAGTATGCTGTATTTTGAAAGTATATGTTTATTATTGAGGATTTTCAAGGCCTGGTTATACATTGATCTAAGAGGGTTTAGAACGTCTGTTTGGCTCTAAACCATGATGACATACAGGAGACAGATGATCATTGCACTGAAATACAATTTTGCTGCTTCCAATGATAAAGAGCTCCTGATGAGCTAGAAGTTGGCGATGTTAAATTTCAGAACATGGCAAACCTTTTTAACATGATTTTTAAAACTGGTGTGAAATTGATGTCTGCGTATGGTCAAGTTTCACTGACATGACACAAAGTTATATTTCCAGGTACTGTATTTCAAAATCTATACTCTGTAGCAGAGGAACAGGCTGTCAGAAAGATGTACTAAGTGATCCTACTGTTGATGAATCAAGTATCCCCAATTGCACCCTGAGCCAACTTTCCAAATGTTTTTCTAAACCACTTTGAAGTCACAAGAGAGAAGGGTATTCCAATAAAGAGGAAATAGGAGGAGGAGAAGATGAAGATGAAAGACGAAACTATTTTGTTGGAACTAGGCCTAACACGGAGCATAAACACTTTTCATCACATGCAATAAGCTGAAAGACACCAAAATGAATGAATAATTCAAAGATATTGAAAGAAAACCCACCCCCCCATCCTCTCCCCACCAAAGCTATAAAATGTTGGCGACGCGACATGTGTCCCATTTCAGGGAAATATATAAAAACACAAAATCTATCTAAAATGTGTTTTCACTTAAAACCTATACTTTTGGTAACCCCACATTCAGAGCCATTTTTCTTAAAAATAAGATGTGAGTTTATTAATCTTACAATGAGAGACTTGTTACAACAGCTCTCAAGAACACACAGGGGTGCAAATATGAAGGAAATGTGCAGTAAACAAAGAGCAAGGTAAATGTGCAAACAAGTAATAGTAAAATAAAGGATCTTAAGCAGCAGTGGCAGCTTCTCATTGACTGAAAAGAAGCTGGGCAGATGCGTTCTCTCTCTGCGCCGTCCCCTTTTTCCTTTCTCAGTCACCGCTGTGAGCACAGGCGCCAGAGAACACCACATGATGCAAAAGTTTTGTCAGGATCTGATCTCAAGTTAACAGCGAATTGACTACATTTGTGTGAGCGGTCCGAGCGTAAAGTCTCCTCGCGCAGCACAGAGATTCTGATGTGCGTTGTATGATCGATCGCATTGTCACATTTCTTCAACTCTTGTTTTTTGTCATCTGCGTTAATAAGACGGCAGCGGCATCGGTGCAAATACTATACAGTGACAACCACATTACCTTACCTGTTGATCCAAAGGGAAGTCTATGCTGTATGAAAAATGTAAATGTGTAAATTCTCGGTAAAGAGTTTTTACTGTAAATTTACGATATTGCTAAAGTTCTTAAAATAACATCTTGGAACTGCATAGATATTACAGTATTCAACCATAAATATTTCTATTTCAACGGGAGGTTACCATAAGATGTTCTGGCATAATTTGATGGTGAACTACTATAATCATATTCAACAGTAAACTACAATATTAATTACCTACGGCATCATACTGATAAAAGTAACTGGGCTTTTCAAAATAAGACTTTAAATGCAATTCCTAGGATCAGTGCTTGATTGAACATTTGCAAATGAAATCAAATGTAGTTCATCAAAACATATAATCCAAAACGGCAATTTTAAACATTTTGAAAAACAATATGTTCTAACATTACCAAATGTGTCTGTTAATGAAAAGGAAGTGACCTTCTATGGTCAATAAGGTTTTTAATCAGGGTTGCCACATTGGGATTGACGGTCACTGTTTTACTTTTTTCTTACCAGTTTCCCAGTTTTCTTCAAAATGACATTCCCTCGACCTGCCTTGGAGCCCTTTTCGGTGTTGATACCGAGGAAATGTCTGGAGACAAGTAAACACAAAATAATGAACAACACATTTAAATTTAGTTTAATTGTGTTTATCACAGTACCACCATGCATTTAGATTTTCATATTTTGGTAACGCTTTAAGAATACAGCCCGCGTTCCAGGTGTAAGTACGGGGTAACAAGAAAGTAATTACACATGTAAGTACAGGTACTCTTAAATGTGTAACAAGGGGGAACAATGTGTAACAAGGCAGTACAAAGTGTAACAAGGGGGAACAATGTGTAACAAGGCAGTACAAAGTGTAACAAGGTAGTACAAAGTGTAACAAGGAAGTACAAAGTGTAACAAGGCAGTACAAAGTGTAACAAGGAAGTACAAAGTGTAACAATGAAGTACAAAGTGTAACAAGGAAGTACAAAGTGTAACAAGGCAGTACAAAGTGTAACAAGGAAGTACAAAGTGTAACAAGGCAGTACAAAGTGTAACAAGGGGGAACAATGTGTAACAAGGCAGTACAAAGTGTAACAAGGAAGTGCAAAGTGTAACAAGGCAGTACAAAGTGTAACAAGGCAGTACAAAGTGTAACAAGGAAGTACAAAGTGTAACAAGGCAGTACAAAGTGTAACAAGGAAGTACAAAGTGTAACAAGGCAGTACAAAGTGTAACAAGGAAGTACAAAGTGTAACAAGGCAGTACAAAGTGTAACAAGGGGGAACAATGTGTAACAAGGCAGTACAAAGTGTAACAAGGAAGTGCAAAGTGTAACAAGGCAGTACAAAGTGTAACAAGGCAGTACAAAGTGTAACAAGGAAGTACAAAGTGTAACAAGGCAGTACAAAGTGTAACAAGGCAGTACAAAGTGTAACAAGGCAGTACACAGTGTAACAAGGAAGTGCAAAGTGTAACAAGGCAGTACAAAGTGTAACAAGGAAGTGCAAAGTGTAACAAGGCAGTACAAAGTGTAACAAGGGGGAACAATGTGTAACAAGGCAGTACAAAGTGTAACAAGGGGGAACAATGTGTAACAAGGCAGTACAAAGTGTAACAAGGCAGTACAAAGTGTAACAAGGCAGTACAAAGTGTAACAAGGCAGTACAAAGTGTAACAAGGAAGTACAAAGTGTAACAAGGCAGTACAAAGTGTAACAAGGGGGAACAATGTGTAACAAGGCAGTACAAAGTGTAACAAGGCAGTACAAAGTGTAACAAGGAAGTACAAAGTGTAACAAGGCAGTACAAAGTGTAACAAGGGGGAACAATGTGTAACAAGGGGGAACAATGTGTAACAAGGCAGTACAAAGTGTAACAAGGCAGTACAAAGTGTAACAAGGAAGTACAAAGTGTAACAAGGCAGTACAAAGTGTAACAAGGGGGAACAATGTGTAACAAGGCAGTACAAAGTGTAACAAGGCAGTACAAAGTGTAACAAGGAAGTACAAAGTGTAACAAGGCAGTACAAAGTGTAACAAGGGGGAACAATGTGTAACAAGGGGGAACAATGTGTAACAAGGCAGTACAAAGTGTAACAAGGCAGTACAAAGTGTAACAAGGAAGTACAAAGTGTAACAAGGCAGTACAAAGTGTAACAAGGAAGTACAAAGTGTAACAAGGCAGTACAAAGTGCAACAATGTGTCAAGGTGTAGTAAAGATATTCAAAGAGCAATTAATGGTGCTATGCTAACACATAGTTGTGGTAAAAGGAAATGTGGTATTATAAATTGTGCATTCATTTTAATGTTGCAGGACAACAGTATTACTGTGGTGAAAGTGAAGACATGACCCCAGGCATTTTTATTGATTGTTGTTTATTTTTTATAGTGAGACACCGTTGCCTGTAACCAGCAGAAACAAGAGTGAATGAAAAATAAGCGAAACAAGGAAAAGTAGCACGTTATCAATGTGCATGTAAACTGTAGCTAATGTGTATATACAGGAGAGCACGGGCTGTAAACTGAAGTGAGACATGTGATATGATGATGCAGTGGTATCATCATCATATCACATATCGCGAGTATAACCCAAAGAACGCACTATTTATAGGGCGACAATAGTACACATAACCAATAATAATCAGAAACATTAAAATGGGAGAATCTGCCAGCAGGCCACACTAAAGAATGTACTTTAGTGGGATAAGAAGACTTCTGATGAGAATAAAAAGCTCCTCCTGCGAGCTACAGCCTGACACAAGCACAACAGCTCAGAATTAGCACCTGGTTTTAGCTCCAACAATAATAATAATGATAATGATAATATCCGCAGTTATTCAGAAGGAGATTATATTTTTTGAAAGTTTAATAACAATGTCAGCTTTGAGCGTGTGAAGCAGCGACGAGATGTTTCTCATAACAGAACTGACCTTTTCTACCAACCAAGACGAAATGGAAATATGTTATTTTTACCCTTGTCCTGTAGATGCCAAATCTAACCTTTAGAAATGATGGCATGCATATAAAGTGGCATCTTTAGACTGCCATCGACTCAATCTCCTGCGCCTTCTGTTTGCTGCCAAGATGTGAGATGTATTCATTTACAATCTGAGCCTGCAGGAAACATATTTTGAGATGAAGATCGGGGTCAGCGGTGCATCTGGAAAAATGCAAAGGTAGTGGGCGCAGTTACCTAAAAGTCAAAAACAACAGAAGGCAATAAAAAGCACCTTTCGCTCATTTACATCTCTAATTTGGAGCCTTTAAACATAGTGACATAATAAGAGTAATATCGATAATGGCAAAAGCACGTTATTGTTCACTCTTACAGTAAGAAAGTAGAAAAGTAGAAAATATGTGGCCAGAAAGAACAGTTGTATGTGAACAATATTAATCTCTCTATTGATTAGCTTTACAGAGGTCCTGGAGCAAATGTGCTTTTGGTTGAGTGCATTATCCTCACCCACACTCATGTAAAACCGGCCACATTATTTTACAAGTGCTTAATGTAATTTTAGCCCATACAACGTAGGACATTCTCATAAAAATAGGGAGGTTCTGTAAGGATACACATTTCATTACAGCCCATAATTGGCTTAGTCTGAATCCATTCGGTCACTACCCAGTTTTTTCTTTTCCCTCAATGCCTCTTTTTTCAAAGGTTGTCACTGTGTCTGTGTGCGTTGCCGCGTGGGCGCACACATTTTTAAAGATATTTTTATTTTTAGTTCTCAATTGAGGAAAAAGAACAAATCAACCCACCCATATGAAATACCTACATTCTTGTGATGGGATTCGTGGCTCTGTACTGAGAGCCGAGGCTTTGGGATGCGTTCATTTCAAGGGGCAATTGAAAAAGCTGGCTCTTTTTAATATAAAGTTTTGATGACGCCAGCCAGATAGCTCGCAATATCGATAAAAGGCACTCTATTTTTAATTTAAGTCATCTTTATGCTTTGAAAAACGTGTTTTCTTGCGCCACAACTCGTAAAAAGAGGCTGCAACTGCAACTTTTAGTTCAAAAAGCTTCCGCTTGTGTCGCCTGCTCCATTGTCGGGCTGATTCTTGTGTTTGTTGGGGGAGTTCTGGGGCAAAATTGACAGAAAAAAAGGTTCGAAAAATCCGGTTCGAACCATTCACCTTAAAGAGCTGTTCAAAAGAGCCGGTCGGTCATGAACGTCACATCACTACTATATTAAAAAAAAACTAAAAAATAATGAAACACCAACAACAAACAGGAGCGTGCTGGGACATCACTTGGGTTCGGGAGTTTAATTGTTCTCCACATATCTCCAGATTTGTAGCTCACTTTGCAGAGCGTTAGCTTTGAAATCATAAGGTTCCAGGATCAGCACTTTCTCTTGCCACATGGGTCGCTACACACATGATCTGGGCCTGACGCATCTCAAATAAAAAAAAAAGAGATTTATGCTTTTTTTAATATTGCCTCACCATGCCTTTTTTCTGTCCACTTCTGCATTATCTCCTCTGGACTGCGCCAACTTAAACTAACTCACAGGGGTGCTCTACTTAACACCCTGCTCTGAGTCAGTTCGGCGTCCAGTAGCATCTCACTTTGCACTGAATGCAAAGCGCAATGCAAAAGTTATTTCTCATTTCAGTCATTATTTGATTGATTTAGTACATGACAAAAAAACATTTGTGTAACTTCCTTTATGTCCAAAACAGCAACCCAGGCTCCAGCTGCAGCCCAATTGATATTTCCCACCTGATGACCCAAAAGTACCATGGCCCGACTCTTCCGATCACCCAGCAGGCCTTTGAAAACAAACATTATGGAACAAATTTTAGTTCACGGTCAAGTCCAGTCTAGGCACATTGTTAAAAAATTCAGTCTCAGTCAAAGTTCGGTGTAACACAGAGATTAGCGCTCGTGCTTCACAGCTAGAAGTTCGCAGTTTCCCCTACCACAAAAAACATGCACAATAGGCAATAAGCCATATCAAAAATGTTGACTGATTTGATTTTGAAGATTGCATCATTTACATTGATGCATCCTTTGATTTTGTTTTTCTTTAAAGTTCCTTTCACTATTTAAAAATGTGGTGTATTAGCTGTGTGGGAAAGGTGTTACTGCCTCTTTTGTGATATTTTAAAAGTACTATACATACATTTGCTTTATTTAGAAAAGGTAAAAGTGCTTTATTTCTCATTTTACAACAACTGTACAACAAAATGTGTCCTCTGCAATCGTCCCATCCCTCGACGCCACTGGACGAGCCGCAGAGAGCAGTGGGCAGTGGCAGTGCTGCGCCCGGGGACCCATGGAGCCAGGCTGGTGTCCACCGCCTTCCAGACAAATAAGACCTAATGAGGGGCTTTGAAGCACCAAAGTTTGAAGAGAGAAATGGAAACATTATCAAAAAGTTGAAAATAATTCCATTTGAACCATCAAGAATGTCGTGGTTAGCTCGTGGGGTCCTCACTTGAAGCATATAAGCTGGGAACATTTTGTACGGCTTGTTGGCATTTGAATCTTGCTCAATGTGTTGCCGACACCAGGCTCACTGCTGAAAGAGGCTGGTTCAGGTCGTACAGGTCACGCACCGTGTGAACCAGTGTGCGACCTACGTTAGAAAGGAAAAAATAAGTCTATGAATGTAAAAAACAAAAAGCTCAGCTGTTGGATTAATTTGCACTTTAACGTGGACAGAAAACTTTCACAGTGATGGAAATGTGCAGTTTGCTGATTTTGTGGCGAATCGTGATTTCTTATAGAATGCCTACAGCGGTGTCAGATATCACTTGGTGTGGAAGAAGAGCAGTAGGAAGTGAAGAAGACTTAAAGCTGCTTTAAAGAGACTAGATGCAAGTTGGTGATTTTAAACTCACTACTGCAACCTCAGGTCGTACGCGTACCTGTAGCTTTTATATTAAGCTCGTGCATGACGGCACTTCGGACCTAGCCTGGCCTTAGCCATAAACTCCGGTCAAGTATCATTTCCCTGCATGTACGTCTGGGTTTGTTGTCAGTGGCTGCGTTACATCGGTTAAATTTCAACCTACCATTCAGCGAGCGGGGGAGGCGGGTGTTGTAGGTGACGTCAAGCATTAGCGCCATATTGTGGTTTGGCAATGGCGGCGGATACGAAAGAAATGGAAGCTCTTCAATCCATCCTGGCTCAGCTACCAAATATCCAGAAATTACAATTGAAGCTGCTTCAAGATCCAATAGATTCAAAAAGGAGTTCACCCCTCCCACCTGATAACGGAGCTCAATTGTGAAGTTCCAGACCCTTGTACGAAACGCAATGAGTACGGGGGTCTGGTAAAACCAGGCAGCTTCGGACCCGAAGTAACAACCTTTTGAGTGACAGTGCAGGATTTTAGAGGCAGTTGTGGTGAACAGGTCTGGGCTCATTCAACACATTAGGACATTGCTGGAACATGTAGTGGGAGGAAAATACTTAGCTTTAACATTTTTAAACTCCGTATAGTCCCTTTAAGTGATGCCTTTTTGATTTCTTTTCATCAGTAGGAGGAGTAGTGAACCCTGCTCTGCTCAACCACCATCCCCCTCCCCTCACCTGGCTTTCCCCCACCCTTCACTCCCCTCCACACTTTACACGCTGCCCTGATTACATTCAATGAGATACGGAAATCTCATTCATCTTGTGTGAAACACACATTTATCAGCATAAATAAGGTATGTAGCAAAGAAAACATTTGGGGACTTGCAATTATTTGCCAAACTGCAACTTTCATGAAAGTCTCTCTTTTTGGCATTTAGAACATACAGTAATATTTCCATTTAGAACTAAGTTTACAGCGCAGAACTTTTTTCCCCACAACCCTCTCCTCCGGTGCTGCTTTGCTTTGTTATCATTAGGAGGAAAAATACCTGACAGTTCCTGTAGATATTGGATTAATGAACAAACAGACATTTGATGATGATTTCAGCTGCATCAGAGCAGGTCGCGCAGATGTTTGTCAGTTCACCCTCTTTTTGTAAACTTCTGTCATAATGCTAAACTGTTAGCCGCTAACTGTTGCAGCGTGGTCATGCGTTTGTCATGGTCACGGTGAAGGTTTACAAAGTCATAAACTGGACTAGGTTGTTTGAATTAAAGACGTTTCGTCTCTTACCTGTTATAAAAGTTGAGTAATAGCGAGCAAGGTAGCTTCAGATTGTGTCCAGATTTTATTGAAACAAAGTTGTTCACAGGCATACATTCAGTGTGCACAAGATACATTGTGTTTTTTTTATATTGTGTTATAATATTTCTATTCAGGCTCTTGGCCATGGACAACACAACTGCCCTCTGACACTGCCAATGGATTGTCCTTGAGTTTTATCTGATCACAGGCACAGTGAGAGTCTCATTGAGAAGCACAAATGATTGTGTGTAGCCTGACTCTTTATCTTAGCATATTACATATTACAACACAGAATAAAATGAAAGAGACCTTAATTCCTCACACCCGAGAAGCTTCTACAAACTTTTAAGCAATTCACCCATTGATGTTTTTTCCCAGTAGGTGCCCAGTCAAAAATCGATCTCACAAACTCGGGCTTATGAGCTGTGTGCTCACCTCGTAAAGCTAAATGAGCGGAGCATGGTCAGCGCTGCTGCCGCCGCATCTTTATTAATAATGGACACCCCCAGAAAAGGAAGTGGCGGCTCGTGATTTACAGGTTATATCTATTGAATCATTTTGTATTTAGGGCATATTCGCTTGGGTGCCCAAAGATTTGAATGGGCGCTCGAGCCCTGCAGCACCCACGGGATCGGCGCATATGACCCCCACCTGAAGAATTGAGCTTGAGCGGCAATCACCCCTTAGCACCACTTCTACCATGAGCCAGTTTCATAAAATAATTGTTATGAGCTGTGCTCACACCGAGAGTTTTAAGATCACTTGTGTCTCTTTGAATGACCAAGGTCCATTTGTTTATAGGATCTATCCATTGTCTATGATATTTGTGCTCATTGTGTCACAGATCCCGGGGCATCCGGACACTCATGTAGTAACTCATGTAGACCTGGATAATCAAATAATCAAATAATGAAAGATACTGTATGTGATGAATATTGTTGCCAGCATTTTCCCTTTACCATTTGTCTTTTCGATGGCTACCAATTGTTTACAGTAATAAAATATCAACATTAATGCTTTATGCGATGCCAGTATTTCCAAATATGATGAAAAAGGTTCAGCACTAAGATGCTGTCATTAGCATTAATAAGTTCAGTAGTTATATCAATATTTACATCTTCCAAATGAAAGAGCCGTAGAAGTGTATGTCAGACTTGTAACTCCTGCACAGTTAAATGAAAACTATCCAATTCGCATGGGATTAAAATGAGTTTTTTTTTTATTTTTATGAGGATTCGAACGGGATAAACAATGTCAGTTATTCACACATTTTTACAGACTTTTGTCAGAAATAGTTTTCTCTTTTATACATTTTAAATGGATAAAGACAGCACTTGGGTTGGAGAAATGCTTTGATGCATTTTTACTAGCAAGGACCACACCACAACAAAGTGCAATTAAGATTTTATTCACGAGGTTATGGTGTGGAGTGAAACTGCTGGTGGGGGCTCCGTCTCAGATGAACCCAGCTCCTCGGGACCCACCTCGGAGCAGACGAATCAGTGCTGAAAACTAAAACAGACATAGAGGGAGGGAGGGTGGGGTCAACAGTTGCATGACGAGATGACGAGGCTTAGCTTGATATACAGTGGGAACCAGATGTTTACATACACTTTATAAAAAGACACATTTTGATTTTTTTTTTCTCACTGTCTGACATGAAAGCATTTTTTTTGTTCAATTAGAATTTTAAAAATCATTTCTAATAATAAATTCAAAGCTTACATACATTTCAATAATATTTGGTAGCATTGCCTTTAAACTGTATAACTTGGGTCAAACCAATAATTAAAAAATTAAAAAAAAAACCACGTAGTGTTTCTTCATGATGTCATTTAGTTTGTGAAGTGCACCAGTCCCTCCCGCAGCAAAACAACCCCACAGCATGATGTTGCCACCCCCATATTTCACAGTTGGGATGATGATGTCAGGCCTGCCAGATTCCCCTTTTTTCATGCTTCTTTTGGAGTAAGGACTTCTTCCTGGCAGAGTAAACTCTTAGCCCATGTTGGTACAGTACTTGTTTATTATTTGTATTTATTCATTTACATAGTACTAAACAAGCTTGTAGCTGATGCTATACAAACAGAGTTTATAGCTAGAGCTAATTTTCAACTCCAGTCCCTGCAGAGCCATTTTTTCCTATAGGGGAGTTGAATCCACACAGTTCTTATGAGCACAGTAACTTCCAGTAACTCTGGTTCTCTGAATGTGCACAGTCTCAGAACTGAGAGAATGGGCCCATTTGCCATTTACCATTTTAAAAAGTGGGGGAAATAGACTATAGTAGTCCTAAATCCCAGTCTGCACTACTGCACAGTGGAACTGTTTTGGACCGTAAATGGATTCACTCTTTGTTGATTAGCCATGGGATGCGTACCGTAGGGCCCCTGTCTGGATTTTGGCTTAGGGCCCCAGAAGGGCCAGCCGGTCCCTGGTTGAGCCTTCTACACTTAAGGCAACATCTCTACACTTCTACATACTCTTACCATTTTCAGCCAGCATCTTCATCATGTCTTTTGCATTTGTTCTTGGGTCGATATTCACATTTCTGACCACAGCACGTTCATCTCTGGGACATAGAACCCGCCTTCTTTCTGACCTGTGTGATGTCTAGACACTTTTATACTTGTGTATAATTGATTGAACCAATGAACGTGGCTTGAAATTGAACCCAAGGATGAACCAGATTAGATTTTTCTTTTATTCTAATTGACCTAAGAACAATTAAAAGTTAATTCTGATTTCATGTTAGACAGTGACAAAAAACGCAAATGTGTCTTTTTGTAAAGTGTATGTAAACATCTGGTTCCCACTGTATGGCTCATGGGTAATTAGAGGCGTGGTTTGGTGAAAGTAAGTGTGATTGGTATGCAAAGAGTGATTGGTGGAGGCTTGATCCTGTTCCTGTACCTAGTCAATCAATATTAATCCCAGATGTTATTAATACACTTACTGTAAGTGCAGGTATAAATATACTGTTAAAGGAACAGGCCACGTTTTTTACATACTGAGATATGTTCTAACCTTAGCTTAGACAAGCTGATGCGTAACTGTCTTGTCTTTGTGCGTGCGCTCAGTCACCCAAATGTTGCTAGCGTTCAGCCTTTCCTAGCATAGGTATGGCCCCAAACGAAGCTCTTCCACGTTTTCCCTATTTAAACACAGTTACGTGAGCCTTTACACGATCCTAGTCTAGTTACACACAGTTACACATGTTGCACGCACAAAGACCAGACAGCTACACATCAACTCGTCTAAGCTAAGGTAAGAACATATCTCGGTTCCTTTAAAACTCCACTTTGAATTGATGTTGTCCTTATTTAGACTTGATTGTGCAGGTTAAAAACTTTCAAAACACTGTCTTGTTGATTTGCACGGAATCAGAATGACCTGAAGACCTTGAAGTTTGCAGAATTATGCAAAGCAAAAATCGGGGGACTTTTTACCTTCCAAATTGCCTTCCATGGCAGATGACCTTTACCTGTGGTCCCTCGGCAATTCTAATAGCAAATAGGGCATAAGGCTGCCTAAGCTTTTTTGACATTTTACATCTGTAACAGCTAAATTTGCCCTCTGTATTTTTAACAAGTCAATTTCTCCATTGTGAGATGAATAAAGGATTATCTTCTCTTATTTGATCCATTCTTTGATGCCCCTGGGGTAAGACTCAAGGTGGGTAACTGTGTGCAGCGCCTGGGGACACATTCCTGGGTGTTGAACCAGGCTAAAGATCAGAATCACGGGACGATCATGCAAACTCCACAAAGAAAGGCCTCACAGTCCAGGAGTTGAACCCGGGACCTTCTTCCTGTGAGGCAAGAGCGTTTACCACTCTGCCACCTTGCCGCCGCTTGAGTTTACTTCTGATTCTGGATTTTCATAACAGCAACAAACAATATTTTGTTGTTTTGAATAAGAAACTGTGATTTGAATCATATGAATGTTGTTGTTAAAGGAACAGGCCACTGTTTTTTCCATAGAGTTCGGGAATATGATGTCATATCGCCAAGCATTATGGGATTAGCCGCAATTGTAAACTAGAGATTTTAAAAGTTAAAATACTGGAGTTATTGTTCACATTAAAACACTTGGACACCACAGTGAGTTAGATTTATTTACCAGCAGTAACTCAGCATGTAGCGGAGTTGTTCCACGGCTTTTTTCTCCACTTTTTATACTGTTTTTAGCTAATGTTAGTCAATGGAAATGTATGCTAACAGCAGCAAAAATGGCGGATCTCCATGGTAACCGTGGAATTTCCGAACTCTCTGCTGAGATATGTTCTTACCTGAGCTTAGACGAGTTGATACGTACCGTCTGGTCGCTGTGCGTGCCCGTGGAAGAGCTTGGTCGCCTCTAACTTCACCCCATTTGGAGCCATAGGAATATGCTGGGAGAGGCAAAAGCTAACAACATCTCTGGTCGTTTTGCGTGACTAAGCGCACGCACAAAGACCAGACAGGTACACATCAACTCGTCTAAGCCCAGGTAAGAACATATCTCAGTATGTAAAAACGGTGGCCTGTTCCTTTAAAGGAAAGGTAGACAGGTTGTTCTATATCTACATCCACATTTCCCAAAATGATATACTTTAAAGCTACTTTCAAAGCCATACTGCACTGTCAATCAACCACACAGATTAGATTATACTCTTTTACATTACAATATAAGTCCACAGATGCATGACAATTTAGTGAGCTTTTATATCTGCCCTGGGAAGCAGAGTTAGGGTAAAGGATCTGGAAATTTTTTTAGGAGGATCCGGCAAAAAATGTATCTGATATAATGGTGTTTAATGAGAGCGTTCCGGCAAATGTTTTGGCCTGTTCCCCGAATCCATCACATCAGTTCTTAAAAATACTAATTTATAAATTAAGCACTGGTTTGAAGGATAAATTATGTGTTGAATAAACTATCGGTATACTGTGTTGTGGGTGTCCATGAACAAAGGTTGGTGGTTCAATTAGCTCCGAGGGCACACTGTGCACTTCCTTGCCTCCGTGTTGACATTTCACTAGCCTCTGTATGGTGAGGGGTCCTGTAGGTGATTTATGTCAGTCATTTACTGCAACATTTTGAGCTTTTGCATCATCAGCTTTGACGAAATCATAAATGTGAACTCCTTAGAACCTTTGCTTATCAAACCGATGATGATGATACGTTTGGAATTTAAAATGTACCATATTCTCCCCCTCAAACTTTGACAGCAGCCAGAAGCATGCTGTCACACTGCTAAAGCACCGCATTTTTCTGTTCGAATCAAAACCCATATGAAACTTCTTGAGCAACAGCGAAGCTAAAATAATTAATGAGTTAGGTATGTCTTTTCAGAGGAGCGCAGCTTGAGCCACAGAGGTGCAATATACGGTCCTGATTGTGCAAGCTCTCAAGTCGTTCCACAACAGCAAAAGTCAGTAATCATGGAGGGGTGCACTTGAGTTAAAGATCCGATCCCCACTCTGAAAACTACAATGTAACGCTCTCCTGAAGAACGGAGCGCGTGCCATCAGAACTTAGAGGTTTTGTTAATTTACCTTTTGAAGCAAGATGATAGATCACAATCCATCTTTATAGTCGAATCCACTAGAGTACTGACCGATCACGAGTATCGCCTCAGGGGGCAAATTTAGCTTCTGATTCACAGCTGTAACATTGTTGTAAAAAAACAAAACAGCATTTGAGTAAGAGTGATGTTTTGGCTTAAATATTGCACCTTAAATATGGACATGTATTGACAGTTAACGGCATTTATTGACAGTTAGGGTTCAGAATTGATGTTGCTGTCATAAAGTTAAAGGAACAGGCCACCGTTTTTCCATACTGTGATATGTTCTTACCTGAGCCTAGACGAGTTGAT